>NC_090790.1:2707500-2857500 GCF_040054535.1 Antennarius striatus | reverse complement strand
AAGCGTCAAACTAGCGGTAATGCCGCCGGAAGTGACGCACGGACGGACAATAAGAGCTCCGTGTTTGACCGTGTAATAATTTAATCTGCCCTCAAATTTTATTTTTCATTCCGAAAAAGTTTTATCATTACATGCTTATTCTTGTTTTATAGCATATAACTGTATCACTTTTGTTTAAATAAAGGTGGTATTTAAATCCTGTAAAGCCTGGAACATGAAATAATTATCATAAAGTCCTGTCTATTCAGAGTTACTCACTTATTAATAACTTTATATTTTTTATGCTAGGGTACTATTGTTATTATTATTATTATTATTATTACTATTATTATTATTATTATTATTATTATTATTATTATTATTATTATTATTATTATTATTATTATTATTATTATTATTGTTGTTGTTGTTGTTGTTTTTGTTACTGTATGATAATATGATATATGTTAATATGTTTACAATATGTATGTCAATATGTATATTTCATATGTTGCATATGTTAATATGTATGTATATTATTTAAGTATTTATGTATGCCCCCCCCCCCGCCACAACCGCACAAATTTCCCCACTGTGGGACAATAAAGGATTATTATTATTATTATTATTATTATTATTATTATTATTATTATTATTATTTATTTTTTTTTTATTATTATTATTGTTATTGTTGTTGTTGTTGTTGTTGTTAATATATTTGTTAATATTTTAATATGACTGTATTATTATTCCCTTTCCCCTTATGCCTTAATTTTCTTAAATGTATACGCTCCCTGTTTCTGTTTGTCTGAATGCTGCTGCAACATGTAAATGTCACAGTTTGGGATCAATAAAGTATATCTTATCTTGATTGACAAAACATTCTATTTCATTAAACTGGAGTGATAATCGAACCTTTTAACTGTTGATAAAGTCACATTGTTCTATTTTTACACCTGTTCAGTTATCAATGTACTTCATTCATCATTCAATTTTGGAATGGCTTGAGGTTTTTTTTTGTTACTTATTTATATTAGAAATTAACTTTATTTCTTTTCTTTTTTTTGTTAAACTAGGATAAGCAGTTTCTGCACTGGTAACATCTTCATTCTCTATGCTCACCAAAGTGAGCCGGAGAACCGCACAGAGTGGAACGCGAACCGGGAACCGCTTTGCTGTGCAGCGACAGTGCTGCCTACTGTGCCACTGTGCTCCCACCAAAACTTATAAACTGTTATGCTTTCCACCAAACTAGTACATATAGTTGGTGGGTACTAGTATGGTAGCTTTTGCTTTTTAGGGACATTGGTTGTTTTACATTTTTTTCATTTGCATGTTAAAATTTGAATTTTGACTCTTTTTGTGAGAGGGATTCATGTCAAATGAGAGTTTCAATACAAACCTTCTTCCGCCCTGCCTTTTGATATTCAAATGTTTGTTTTTCATGCTCAGTTCTTTTTCAAATTTTCACAAATTTGCTTGGGAGTGACGTCAACGAACAAGGACAACTTAAATAATGAGTATAACTTTCATTTATTGCACTACGTTTGCTTCAGCAACAATTAAATTTAAACTTTTCCTACTGTCTTCCGAACTCGCAAATAAATGAAATTCAGGCAAAAACATTAACATTATATGAATAGTACAACAAACAGAAGAAAGCGCATCACAAAAAAGTATTAAGGTAACGTAATATAATCAATAAAGTTTGTTGAAAATCAAAGGGGCATGAAACCAGTATGGTGGAGACATAGATAGATAGATAGATAGATAGATAGATAGATAGATAGATAGATAGATAGATAGATAGATAGATAGATAGATAGATAGATAGATAGATAGATAGATAGATAGATAGATAGATAGATAGATAGATAGATAGATAGATAGATAGATAGATAGATAGAGATAGATAGATAGATACTTTATTAATCCTGGAGTGAATTGCACACGTCCACTGCTCAGTCATTACATAATGAATATAATTGAAGTAAAAGATGAATAAAATAAAATAAACATTAATAAGTAAAATAAGAAATCAATAAAAAAGAAATAATAAAATAATAATAATAAATAAAATAATAAAAAGAAAAGATTAATCTTGATAAAATAACACAAGGAACATGCACGTATAACATGCGTTCATCTCTGAACGCCACAAGTTACAGCTTTTATTTTGAAGGGCTCAACCGGATGTTGTCATTTCCGTCACGTCCAGCTTAACTTTCCACGGAGAGATGACTGGAGTCTGCTGTTTCCCGTGAAGTCGAAACACGCTCTGTGGACAGACAGCAGGAGGCGAGCGAACCCGCCGCAGCCCCCCCTCCGGCCTCCATATTAAAAAAGTACCGACGGTAAGACAGAAACAAACATGCACCTGTCTCGTCTCTCGCTAGCCAGCCCGCAGGTAAACAACACACACTGAGCGCTCGTTTTGTCTGTGGCGTTCTCCCGCCGACGGTCGGTCTGCGGGGGAGGGGCGGGGGGAGGCGGCTGCAGACAGCCTCAGACCTAGCCCAGTCTGCCGCCGTCTTTCTGTCTGCAAACGCGTCCGTCTTTTCCCGCAGGGACGCCGGTCGGACAGTGTGTCAGTCGCTCGCTCGTCCGTGTGCCCCCCATCCCCGCTCTCCCCGCCCCACTTCCACCTTCCGTGTGGCTGTAAATACTAGTAAAAACCGAACAACATGGCTGACGCTGATCCTGCAGAACCTGCTTGTTCATTTGTCAGCGCGATGACGGCAGAAACATCAAGCGGAGTCTGGGAGCTGCTTGTCGGTTCTGGAGCCAACGTCACCCACACTGATGAGTGACGCCGGAGGAGCAGCTGACCCTGAACGCAGCATTTCCATTAGCGCAGTTCATTCACTGGCGGTGGCTGCTTTTTATAAACCTGTGGCGGAAAAAAGTCAACGCGTGGATTTTCAAACATTTATCTGTTAACATCGACCATCCTGCTGGCCTCGTGGAAAACTTCCAAATGAAACGCGTCAGCTGGGATGTGATCCTACAGGTGATCCCACACCTGGTGACGGGATCACAGCAGTGTGATTTCTGATGACACCTGAACGCATCTTTAGCGCGTCAGTCAGATGAAGTTTGAACACATTTTCCTCCCCATCACCCAACAACATGTAGTTTTATTTATGCAAACAGAGAATTGAAAAGTGATTTTTTTTTATTTACTGCGTTTACAGGGTAGTTTTGTGTCTGATATCTTTAGTTTTTTTCATGTTAAATCACAATTTCCTTTTTTTTTTTTGTTTTGGACGGTTTTGGTAAATTATTTTTTACTTGATAATTCAAACTAAATCAAAGCTGTTTCAGTTGCAGCAAATGGAAAATGTCAACATTTAGTCTTCATTTGTTTTGGCGGAGTCTTTAAACCACGTCACAAACGCTCCAGCTTCATTGTTCTGGTTGAATCCCAATTCGTCCAGAGCTGGAACTTAATGCAAGCCAGATGTTTCAGAGGGGGGAGAACAGAACAAAACGATCAGTGTTTGATAGATTTTACAGTTGCTGTGTGTGCGTGTGTGTGTGAGTGTGTGTGTGTGAGAGAGAGGGAGTCTCCGTCCTAAGGAAAGTGTAGTTTTACTCTCTGTTCTGGAACGAGTTCCCCGTCCCTGGTTCCTCTGTGATGAAGTTCTATCCTGGAGCGAACACTGGTGAGTCGTTTCTGCCCGGCGTCACTGGGCCCCTCATGACAACATGCCCAATCGTGTTGCTCGGGGCAACAAGAGTGAAATCACCACCAGCTGCTGCCTAACGCTGCAAAATATCTTTTGTGCTTCCGGTGGGTTTGTTTCCTTTGTGTATTTGAAATTCAGACGTTGGGAGAAGTCCTCCGTCTTTCTTCCTGTTCCTACCGTGGACTGTTTACGCTTCTAGAATGATCTGTTGGCTGTTTCTACATTCATTCTTTTCTATACTTTTTGAAAAAACAGTTGTAAGAGGCAGGCGTGCTAGAAGGTGGCCCTGCTCCTCGTCCAAACACAGATCTTCAATTATTGAAAATAATGTTTTAGATTATAATTCATATACTACTAATGGTAATCTAGGACCTACAAATTAATCACTTTAATTTTACACGAAGCAAATGTGAATAGAACAACGTTATAGATAGATAGATAGATAGATACTTTATTAATCCCAGAGGAAATTGTATTATCACCGAGACATCGCCATAATGTTGTCCTGGGAACAGCAACACAATGAATGTCAGAGGTCAGCTGAAAGTGACTCTTTGGAGGATTTTGGTTTATCGTTGCCTGGAAACATTCTTCTGATTGTTGAAGAGTTAGTGACAGAGGTCTACAGGGAATCAACCCATCAACCCTCCAGTAAATGGACAACAGCTCTGTGGCGGTCCCCAACATGATTGTCTATTGTCACTGCTCAAAGAGTGCGGATCTGATCTTCATGACCATCGCGATCCAGTCACATCACTCTGCACTTCTGATGAAATCTGTAATCTACGTTCTGTGTGTTGGTGCTACTTTCTGTGTCCTTTTTCTGTGTTTTTCTGTACTCACTGTCCTGTGTGTAGTGTGACGAAAAAGCTAATTTCCCTGACGGAACCTCCTTATGGGATCAATAAAGTTCTACTCTCTCTACTCTAATGCTCAGAGAGAAATTTACGTAATATGAGTCAAGGCCAGTGATATGTCTTCTCTAAGCTGGAAGACCTGTGATCAAAAGATCTTCAGCTTCAGACATGTTTGATTCATATTTGTGGACGGGTCAGAGCGTTTGCACAATGGGGAGGAAAACACCGGCTGAAGACCACAAAACACGGTACTGAAGCAGTAAAACTTGACTACGTCAACCAAATCATTTGCTTGGAGGTTGTTGGGAGTAGTTGAGCTAACTCCTAACATCTGTGTTTAGGATAGTGAAATAGCCACCAATGGAAGTCTGTCACCCCCACCCTGCCTACTTCCTATGATGTTTTGTCTGTTTTTAAAGGTGTGAGCACAGAGTCCAGCCAGGTGTTGTTCCTCCAACCTGTTCTCTCATTTGTTGTTCTAGACCTGTAACCATGAGCAGAACTCTGTGAAGGGGGCAGTGAGCAGTTTGAGGTGCAGATGTGTTACGTAACACCCAGTAATACATAAATAATACACTACAGGCCTTCCTCACAGGCTTCATTGATCAATAATTAAAGTTGCATGCAAAGAAATTTTTTTTGTGGGACCTGAATTTGTCTCTTTGAGTCTTGTATGCTGGACTTACGTTTTCTTCCATTAAGTCATGTTAAACCACACCTGAAACATACTGAGTATTCCAGACCCTGACTCCTCCTCAAATAATAATAAATTTATTGGCTTCACATTCATTTATGTGCTACGTTTCTTTTTATGCTCAGAGAGAAATATTTACACCAAACCTATTGATTTTAACGTTTAAGCCAAATATTCAAGAGGAGGCGAGCTGGAACTACTTTCTGTGCACCGTTCTGCAGCATTCTGAAAGTCTGCCAGTTTACACCACTGTGCCTTAACATGAGTGTGTCGTTTCCATAGCAACAACTCCCAGTACTCTTCGAACTGCAGCTTTTCAAGTCCATTATTTTGTGGCTGGATGTAACTTGTAGAGTCTTTAAAATGTGAATGAGGTTAGTGATGAGTTCTTCATGACTGTTATGAATACGGGCGTAGCAGGAGTGGAGATCGGTGTGGAATTTGCGTTCAACAGAGGAGGTGATTCTGTCTTTCCTCCAGTTGAAACTACCATTGGCTGGACACATGATTGGCTGAAACTAGCCTGAAACGCTGGCACTGAACCAGATGGTCAACACTGGCTGATACCCAAAGCTCTGGTATCACTGATGGGGTCAGAGCGACACTTCCCTGAGCGGGACTCTCTCTGAAGTTGACTAGTTTGGTATCACAAGTCACAAGTGATTCCGGTCTAGACCTCTGGAACTTGTTGATCCAGATTCTGGAGCAAAATCTGACACACACTCATAAACCCTAACTCTAACATTTAAACATGTCATTTGGAAGTTGGAGGAAGCTGGAGAGAACCCACACAGACACGGGGAGAACATGCAAACCCCACGAAGAGACTTGCTGTGAGGCAACACTCAAGAAGGTTCTGACATGATAGCTAAAGGCTTACAACCTTTACTGAAGGTTATATATGTATATAGGTTATATATGGTTTTGCAGTATATCAATTTGTGTGAAGGGGATGGAGCATCATAACCAGACAGGAGGTGCAGATGAAGTTAGGGCAAAACTTTAACCCTCATCTGGGTGTCAGGAGTGAATGACTCGTTTTCTCTTAAAACTACAGAATTATCGAACAAAACTTTTGCACAAAGTACGAACTAATCATGCAGCCTGCAGTTAGCTGAAGACAGTTACTACATGTCAGTCATTGTTTACAGAACTCTGATGCATCAGACACATCAAAGTTGACGTGTCGCCCCCTGCTGGTTATTGCAGAAATGTTTACGGAATGGTGTGACAGATCAGTTTTTGTTTTAGAAATAAAATCATTCTCTGATTTTTGATTACCAGCGTTTATAGATCTTTATGCCACTCATTTAACTACCTATACAAATGCAGTTTTGTACAATTTTGATGTCTTTTATTTTACTCTATATTCCCTCATCTTCCTTTTATCTTCTTGTCATAGGTCTGATCCTGGTTTCGTTCTTCAGATGAACTTCCTGAATTGTGTAACTCCAGGAAACATTTAAAAACTTTGTCAGGACTTCTGAAGATCAGCCTGGGTAAATACTGCTAAACCTGTAATATACGTGATGTACTTTGATTGATTGGCAACTTTGCATGAAATAGTTTAAAATACTGATGTATTTTAAGATAGTGATGTATTTTAAAGTATAGTATTTTCTACACTATAAGGCGCACCTTCAGTGAATGGCCTATTTTAAAAAAAAAAATCATACATAAAGTACACGGGATTATAAAGCACACTGGATTATAAAACGCATCTGAGAACTCATCTTCAATGAATGGTCAATTTTAAAACTTTTTTCATATATAAGGCACATTGCATTATAAGAAATCAAGGCTTTTTGGTGCCTTATACTGCGGAGAATACTATAATTTTTTAACCGTTATAGCAGCTGTGGGAATGTTTTCTTTTTTTGATCGTACGGTATATCTTACACACGTTAACACACCATTTGAATTTGTCTTACATTTGAGGCCAACAGCATTTGACACACAGAGACATTGAGGTTAGACTTGACTGCTAGTCCAAATGTTATTGGTGAAGCTGGAGTCTGAAAAAGGGTTTTACGTTCAAACTGTTTCAAATTGTTAGAAGAAGAAGAGGAAAGACAAGTTAATGTTTCTTTGCCTTAACTGGACGGGATGATGTGCTTGACTGGTATCTGTGTCGTTACGTCCCGACATGCAGCCGTCTCAAAATCAGACGCCTTTAAGGTTTAAGGTGGGTTTTTAACTTGTTGATGGTTAACTAATAAGACGGCAATGCCGACTTTCATCATCATCATCGCTGGGACGTCATGGCGTTCAATGAGTTGAAAATCTGCAGCCGGTTCACAGTCAACATGATATAATATAACGGTGAACGTGGCAGCAGTGAGCATTTCAATGCTTTGGGAGCAAAACCTTGTCTTTCCAGCACAGTTTGTGATCACCCAATGGGGAAAATATTGATCATATTGACCAATGAGACAAAAACAAAGTCAGTGAGCGCTTGTTTATCTGTGTTTATCCTGTGTTTATCTGGCTGGTAGTCCTGTAGTTCTTCACAGGAGATGAGGTACCTGATGTGTACCTGTGTGTGTGTGTGTGTGTGTGTGTGTGTGTGTGTCGTTGTTGAAGCTCTGACCAGGTTGGTGGTGTAGCTGTGTGGCCGGACAGCCTGGCTGCCTCCTTGCCTCCAGATGAATGAAGAGCGCTCCGGGACACAGAGACACAGCTGATGCAGGTCAGAGGTCACCACACTGTGGTGTCATACACAGCTATTTAGCGTCTAACTTGCTGAATATGGTAGTGCTTGTTTTACCGTTGGATTAGTTGAATCTCTATGGCAACCAGCTTGCGTTTCCTTCTATCTTTAGTCAGCTCTTGTTGCCAAGGATTCCTTATTGTCACATGACGGCGCTGACTGCAGCATTGAAAATTTGAGGCTGCTCAGTCGACCTTTTTCTCAAGCTGTGACTGAAGGTTGTTGTTGTCCACGGCTGCTTTTCCCACTACAGAGCAACTGGTGAACTTGTGTGTTAGCAGTCACCAATGTCTGAGGATTTTCATTTTGCTCACAAGTTGAATGAAGTTGGGATGTCACGAGTTAGAATAATTGTGTTCTGCCTTCAGGACATGCTGGCATTTCTGCAAATATGATGAAGAAAAAGAATCCCCACAAGTGAGTTGTGATGCTTTGCTGCTTGTTTACAAGATTATTTGACTCATAGAAAAACTAAATGACAAACAGTTGGATGATATACAGACGCTGCTTGCGATCACAAAGCTGATGACTGTCTCTCATCTCCTGGAAGGAAGCACAAGAGCAGTTTGGGTCCGACCACCAAGGTTCTGTCGCAGCCTCGACGTAACATCGTCGGCTGCAGGATCCAGCATGTGTGGAAGGAAGGAGGAGGACACGTGGTGTGGAAGGGAACCGTGCTGGATCAGGTGAGAGAAGAGCTCCAGATGATGTCTGATCTCATGTCTTAGAGCTGCTACCTGAGAGGTGTCTCATGTTTAGAGTGTGTGTGTGTGTGTGTGTGTGTGTGTGTGTGTGTGTGTTTGTGTGTGTGTGTGTGTGTGTGTGTGTGTGTGTGTGTGTGTGTGTGTGTGTGTGTGTGTGTGTGTGTGTGTGTGTGTGTGTGTGTGTGTGTGTGTGTGTGTGTGTGTGTTCAGGTGCCAGTGAACCCATCTCTCTATCTCATCAAGTATGACGGTTTCGACTGTGTTTATGGTTTGGAGCTGCATAAAGATGAGAGGGTCCAGGGGCTGGAGGTGCTTCCTGACAGACTTGGTAGGAGTGACATGATGACATGCTATAACATATAACACTATTCACTAGTGAGAGTATAAGCAAACCTTGGTTTTCGAACGCTTTAGACATCGAACAAATCGGAATTCGACCAAAAAATTCAGGATTTTTTTGTCTTGGAAGTCGAACAAAATTTGGAAGTCGTACACGGAAGAAACGCAGTAACATCCATCCTTCTCACAAAATAAGAGGATCGTACTTAACACAACTGCTCACCACCACAAAGGTAAAAATTCTAATCTTTATTGTTCTTATGCTTTAACTGTAATGTGCTTTTTATTTTAGTTTACTGTATTCAATAATTCTTCACTTAATCTGCGTTCCGTTGCCTATGGTACGAGTTACGGTACCGGAAACTTCTGTCCAAAAGACGACGGTAACTCGTACCTCAGGCTAACCTGATTACGGCCATGTTTTTTTTTCTTTCTTTTTTCTTTTACATTTCTTTAATATGTTTCATTACTATACGATTTGATAGATAAATGATATTATGAAATAACATATGTTGAAAAAAGGTAGTTTTCTAGCGTCTTGGAACGGATTAAGACCATTCACATTATTTGGAATGGGAATAATGTATTTGGAATTCGAACAAATCGCTATTCGAACAGCCTTCAGGAACGAATTGTGATCGGAAACCGAGGTTTGCCTGTAGTAACAGGTATGTACTAATACTGTCCTCTAGGCCAGACTTTTGAAATTCACAACTACCTCGTAACTATTTAAGTTCTATTGTCTGGATTTTGATTCTCTCATCTGCAGCCAAATCTCGTCTAACGGACGTCAGCCTAGCGGACACCATGATAGGTAAAGCTGTGGAGCACATGTTTGAGACAGAGGAGGGTCCCAAAGAGGAGTGGAGGGGGATGGTTCTGGCCCGGGCTCCCATCATGACCACCTGGTTCTACATCACCTATGAGAAGGACCCCGTCCTCTACATGTACCAGCTGCTGGATGACTACAAAGAGGGAGACCTCCGCATCATGCCCGACTCCAGTGAGTTGGTTTTGTTTCAATCCACCTGGTGGGAAAATTTCTTACCTCCTCTTAGATTCTTAGACACACATGGTTTATTACTGTATTAATACGCAAAATAAATAATTCCAACACTGACAGAGCTGAAAATCTGTGGTCTATTTCAGTGTTGGAATATTTTAGCAAACTTTCGAGGAGTTACGGTATTGAGAAGCCGTGTGATGATCTCAAGATTCTTCCAAATTGTGCATCTTGAAGCGCAAATAAGCGAGAGATTACTTTACACTACTTAATTTTGAATAAATTTATTATATCGGCGCCATCCGTAATGCTTACACGTCTCTTTCTCTAGATGACAGCGTTCCGGCAGAGCGGGAACCCGGTGAGGTGGTGGACAGCCTGGTGGGTAAGCAGGTGGAGTACGCCAAAGAGGATGGTGGCAAACGAACGGGCATGGTCATCCACCAGGTGGAGGCCAAACCGTCCGTCTACTTCATCAAGTTCGACGACGACTTTCTCATTTACGTCTACGACTTGGTGAAAACATCATAAAGACCTTTGGATGTCCCCTCGCCTTCAACAGAAACACAATGCATCACATGTTGAATCATCTGAAGAATTATGATCAAGTGTTTGTTCTCCTGAACCATCAAAGACAAAAAAATACCGCCTTGGAAAAATGAGTTCTCACAAAGGAAAAAAGAAAGAATTGCCTTTTTTGTGTTCTGGAACATTTAAGCCCAGGAAAAACAACTTCATAGTGATGTTGAAGACTCATCTACAAGCCTCTTAGACCCATGGAAAAAAAAAGCCCTCGGAAAATACATTTTTAATATCTCTTAATAATGTCCAAAAAAAAAGAAAAGAAATTAAGTCGTCAAAGTAATTTTCAGTGTCTGACAAACTTGAAATTGTTCCTAAATAACTTTACACTGTGTCCACAGTAAAGAGTCCGACTGACGATGTGGAAGAGAAGAGAAAGGACAGCATCACAAACCATTAAGAGCTTTTTGGTTGTGTTTGGGGGGATACTTCAACACAAATTTGTGTCTTTTGATTACTTTTGTTTTAATCGTCATCTCTCCTCCAGCTGGACGACCGAGGAAGACCATTTTTGCAAAAAGAAAAAAGAAGATGCCTAGTTTGTAGCAAGTAATTAAGAAGGTAATTAAGTATAAGTAATTAAATGCTTACTTTTTATTTACGGTCATTCTCAAACAAAAAAATCTCAAAAGCTTAAGTGATTTATTTTTTGAAGAAATCAGAATTTGACTCAGTATTGACAATTTTGACTAAGTTTTTTGTATTTTCACATTTCTATTTTACTCATAAAATGGCATTTAAAGCCTCTTTATCAAACTCCAGAGTGGAGTGGAGGATCCTGGGTTACCGTATCGATCAAAGCAGAGATACGGCATACATCAACCTCCACTGAACATTTATGAAGGGGGGGGGTCAACAAGCCTGAGCAGGTGAAAAGTAATCCTGAAAGAAGACGGGGAGAGCTTGCTGTTGCTCTTTGCTTCAGAGTAGAGTGATTGTGATTTCACTCAAGCCTTTGAATTTGGTCTGCGTCATCGTTTCTGATTCACCAGTGAAGGAGGACGAGGATGCAAAGTGAAAATCCCGACTCGGCCAAAGCCCTCTGTGTTCTAAGCAGACTGTTTTAATGTTTGACACCTCATTTCGGGTGGAAAAAATCCAATCTGTGGTTTCTTTTTTCCTCTATTCAGAACACAGCAATGGATTCTAAATGTCACACAATTTGATTTAAGATGTGGACGACATGTTTAAATGCACCTTAAATCCTGTGAATACTATTACCTGGACCATTCATGTGTGTTGGGACAAGAGAAAACAAATCTAACGTAGTGATTCAATCTCATTTCAGAGAAGCTGAAACCTGATTCCAGGTTTCCTTGGGCCAAAACTATTAGTGAATCAAGTGTTCTAGTTTGTATTCACACATAAAGTAAAGGATTATTGCTGGTGCAGATGGGCTGCTCCTGGACCTCTGAAACAGGAAGCAGGGGTTTGTGTTTGCGGCCCCACATGACTTGTATGCAGTACGATAGACACAGCCAGCTGTGTCCGTTATATGAAGAGATTAACCACCAGTAGATGATTGAAGTTCCTTTTTCAAAAATGTACATTTTATATTTTATCTGGATTTACTCAAGACTGAAGGTTTTCCGTGAACATGATCTGTACAGATGTTTGACATGTAGTGTGTAAGTGTAAATTGGAATTATTCATGTGTGAAGTCATTTTTGGAAAACTGTTGATTTGATGTGCGTGTGTCAGTATGTGTCACATTTTTGTGTTCAAAAATTATGGCTGGCACTTTTGGCCAGATAAAGCTACTTAGTAAAGTTGTTTATTTCAAACCAGAACGAAAAGGAAAGAAATTAGTACGAGTATATGAGTCATGTGTTACATTTTTGACCAATCATATGGCTCAACTGAATCGATGTACAGAACAGTCGTGTTGCTAAAACCTTCAGTCTTTGTACTTCCTGTGATGTAGCTAGTTGTCGAGGTGGATTCCATCTCCTGTCATGGCTGCACAAAAAAAAAGTCCCTAAGATCTGTTGATTTCTGCACTTACGTATCTTGTTTCCATTAAAGATAAGTATGATCATCTCAGCAGGCGCTATTTAATCAGCTAAAGAAATTGTGTTGCAAAGACTCGATTTGTCTGAGGTTGTGTCAAATCCAGTCACAGCATATCGCTGTTACAGTAACAGATTATTGTTGTAATATTGGAATGACACAGGCCTTCTATCGTCCTTCTGCCTTGTATTGTTTGTTTTTGTATGTTTTAAAATGTATGTTAATAATTTTTATTATTGGGAAATCTTGACCTGCGTGTAGTTTATTGTCTTGCCAGCAGGGTTTACGGTCAGGTGTTTTAAAATGTGAGCAGGAGGGAGCTGAATTCATAGTTTAAATAATAATAACGCTGTCACTTTTCATCCCCTAACTGAAATGAGAAATACAAAACATCCAAAAAATAAATCCAGCATCAATCCGGCTTTTCTCCCAAATCTACAAACAACTTTCTGATTCGCCTTGAACATAAATGACCTAGAGGGTGAAGGGTTACGAGCTGATCAGGTGTCTGATGGACGCAGTCATCGTTTTCATGTCCAGCACCCTCCATCCATTTGGAGCGTTGGTGTTAAAATGAGCTGTGGTCAGGTGCTTTGGCGGTGTGTTGCCTTTATCTCTCCATATTAGATTCAGTTGTGTCGGGAAATTAACTCATTTATGAAGTTAAATGGACGTGCCTCATGCATAAATGGCACAGACACTAAAAACTATAATTTCTAGAGCTGGGTGGTCTTGGCAAATAAACATCAGAACAATCATTTTTACGACCTGTCCCTCCTGAACGGAAGACTGTCAAACAACCATTTATTAGCTAAGGATGCACAATAGCACACAACTTACTCTGATCACGTGTGTTTGTTCATTTATTCTCAGTACTAAAGATGATTTTGAGCCTGCTTAATTCTCTTCCCTTTTTTGGACCTGATCCACAGGACGTCTGTGATTTTCAGGGACGAACTGTGTCAGATTGAGAGTCGTTGAAGTGGACCTATTCGGGCGGGGATTGGTTGTCCATGTCTGTGCAGAAATTTGTTTCACATTTAGCTTAAGCTTTAATATAATTTACAAAAAAAAAGATCAGAAGAAAAACCATGAATCAGGAGAAAAACAAAGACTGATAAACATAAAAAGTTATCAAAGGAATATTATTGAAAAGAGCAATTTAAATTTTGTACTAAGTAAAATAACAAATTCTAGAACTCTACGTAAGAATGATGCGAACCGTACCTCTGCCAAGTACCAACACCCCAACTCTCCTGTCCAGCAGGTCAAACATCCTGATCAAGGATTCAGGAGTCTCATGGTTACCGTTTCTTACAGCATGGACAGGATTATTACCTGACAAACTGGGGAGATGTCAGCAGAGACTTCTTAAGCTCTGTCCTGTAGTTTGCCTGATCTCTATGAAACAAAATGCAACTAGAAATGAACCCAGAACCATATTTTTCGCACTATAAGCCGCACCTAAAAGTCTTTAATTTTCTCAAAAACCGACAGTGCACCTTATAAACCAGTGCGCCTTTTATATGAAAAAGGTTTAAAGTAGGCTATTCATTGAAGGTGCGCCTTATAGTCCAGTGCGCCTTATAGTGCGAAAAATACTGTACTTAGTAGTAAATTCTTTAGGATATCCTGTGTCTACAAGAAAATGATTCTTCACTTCAAGCAATTGATGCCTTTTCTCTTTTAGTATGAGACAGCATAAACACAAAGAACATGTCCTCTTTAACCAATATGAAGGTGTCAGGTATACGGAGCCCCTTAGGGGAGATGGAGAGAAAAAAAAGGTCCATCTTTGCGAGATTTTGCAAAACATCTGCGAGATCCTGCAAAACTTTCCGAGATCCTGCAAAACTACTGCGAGATCCTGCAAAACTTTTGCGAGATCTCGCAATAACTTTGCGGGAAAAGAATGGCGAACACCCACCCGCGTGGTTCAGTTTTATGGGATGCTGTGAATCATAAACACAATGGCAGACGGAGGAGCTGCTGTGGAGGAGGATTTGGAGAATTTCCTGCGGTCAAGAGACGTCCCTCAGGAGGACATACTGCACATGAGAAGAGACAAGGTGGGCGGAAAACATAGAATGTCCCGGTGACTTCAGCTTAGGAGAGCGCTCATCACTCCCATGCTTTAACATCAATACGTGATGCATTTATTCATTTTGTTGATTATCAGATTACAGTGTGCCATAATCAATAATAAAATAGAACTGGAAGTCCCAACTGTGGTTGTAGTATGAGCTATGAAATTGTGGATAAAGTTGTGCGATTAACTGATGTAATTTATGATCCAACGTTTCATGTTGGCAAAGCCCAGTATAAAGTACATTATTCACTGTAAATTTCTCAAAACTGTAAACGAACTGAAAATAGTTCATTACAATGGAATCTTATTGAATTACTTTGGACTCAATCTGCACCTAAATATTTATTGTTTCATTACAAAAGAAGTAGGATAGTTACAACTGCAACACAGAAAGCATCTCATGACAGGTGTTTTCAAACTTGGATGATAAGTGTGTATTCACCATTTATGTTCAATGTCAAATTTTTGTTGTGTTTACAGGTCAACAAAGCTGTGTTGTCTGTCATGACCGATGGACCGATACATCACCTCTTATGGAGACCGAGTCGCTGTTCTCTCCTTCTGCATGATGAATGTAACTCTAAAGATGAATTTGGTAAATGAAAAAGCTTTTGATGATGCCTGTGTGTCAAGAGACATTTACACAGCATTGTGGGAGCGATTTCTTTATCAATGTGAGGGTAAAACGGAGCGAGGTCCCGGTCTGAGGCCAGATTTTGGTGAGACTCTCAAAAGCTTTTGTTTTAGTCTGCATCCACTGCGTCGATACCATGGATGCATTTATGGGTCGTACCCTGAATTTTGCACTGAGTTTGACAACATCCTGTCCAGCAGCTACCTTGAAATGGATATTCTATGCATTTTTGAGAGCTGTCCTTATAAGGGCTGAATATAAACAGGCATCATTGTATGATTTTTTTATTATTAAATTTTTTGTTACTGCTTTTTTCTTTCATCATGGAAACATAGTGTGATGGCTGTCTTGAATTGTCTGTTTGTGCAATAGTAGTACTGTGTATAAAAGGCATGTTTCATTTTAAATCACCCAAATTTTACTTTCCTCAACACGTTTATAAGCAGAACAACTCCGAGAACAACAGGAGAGAGGACCGGGACGTGGGAAATTCATGTTGTTCCTCCTGGAGAACAATCTCCATCATAGAGTTCTCCACCAGCAGACAGCGCGTCCTGGTGTGACCCACAACTGGCATCTTAGGCGAGAAACATGAATGACTAAATAAATATATAAACTTTAAACTTTACTAAACTTTATGACTAAAAAAAGAAACAGACGAACAAATATTCTAGTGTCAAGCATGTTTATCAATGCATCTTCGACGTGGAGCTGTTATACTTCAGAAAATAGCCAGTTTTAACTCCGTTCCTTCTGTGTGTACATGTAGACACGGGTCACACACACTGACGTCACAGCGGTTTTCGCCTCAGGGACACGCCCCCCGGATAGAAAAAGTTGCGGATACAGCGTCCACATGACAATGCAGACCTGCAGTTTTCAAAAAATTTCACTTAGGACAGCGTTTTCAAAAAGTTGCGTTTTCGTCCCAGATGTCTGCATTGTCCTGTCGACGGAAGGCGTAACCGCAACAAAAAACTCGAAGGGATCCGACACCGTGTGGACGAGGCCCCAGAAAACGTGTTCATCACCACAGAGTGGAATGTCTTTGTTTTCTTTGTCTGTCTTGTTAAAATGTTGTAAAGAGTTTGTTTTGATGTTACCTTTGTTTTGGAGGAAGGGGCGACATCTACTGGCTAAACTTTTGTGTTGTACTGAGCAGCTGCACTACTCACCTGCCTAATTGTTAGTTCACCTGCCTAATTGATATAAAGGTGTAGCAAGGTTTGTTCTGTAACTCTTTTCACCAAGGGCCACATCAGCATAATGGATGTCCTCAAAGGGCCAGATATAACTTATATATGTAACTAAATGTAAAGTAAAATAAGTGTAACTACTCCTTAATGTTAAATAACTCTGAATTTATTACTTATTTAAGTTACAAACATTAGTTTTTTGCTCTGTTATAACATTAATTCTTTTGTTAGGTTATTAAACCCACAGAACTCCATCAATCAAGGATCAAACTATCCAAGTGAATAAAGAAAAATAACATCAAACACAAGTTAAGAGATTAACTTTGTTCAAAGCGTTTTTTGTCAAAGTTAAAATGGGTTGAATTACTGCATTGTGGGAAATGTAGTTTTGGTCAAAGAACCATTTTGACGTATTTATTTTTAGCCACTGACCTTTTATGCTCTCGCCACATAACATTATGTGGCGGGCTTCATTTGGCCCCCAGGCCTTGAGTTTGACACATGTGCCATATGGCTTCAGTTTATCATAGGACTCGATGTGCCAGATGAAGTTGGACCCTTGAGAGAAGTAGTTCCACCTTGCCCCCCTCAGGGACATTCCTGTGGGATCCAGCTCCTTCAACACCAGGTGCACATCCTCCTTCCTCACTCGTGTTCCCTGCATACATACAGCAGTACCCGTAAAGCATCCCAGACGACTGTATTTCACTGCGTATTAAGTCTATCAGTACGGGGCCCCTTAGGGACCATGGAGAGAAAAAAATAAAAGGTCCACCTTTGCGAGACCTCACAAAAGTTTTGCGAGATGTCACAATAACTTTTGCAGGATCTACAGGTATATACTGTATACTTCCGGGCCATTTTAGCTTTATGGAGAAAAAAACTCACCCATATGAGGACACCCACCCATATAAGCAGTTTATTGCATTTTATTTTGAAAATCGGCCTAAAATATAAGAAAAATCAAGTAGTGCATAGTAGGCGAAACAATTTTCGTGTAACTCAGAGACATTTGAAAAGGATTCTCACTGCAATGGGATGGGTGTCCTCCATTGTTTTCTCCATAAAGCCAAAACAGCCCGCAAGTATATACAGTGGTACCTCTACTTAAGAAATTAATCGGTTCTGGAAGAAATTTTTTACGTAGAAAATTTCGTAAGTAGAGACGCATTTTCCATGCAAATGCCCTAATCCATTCCAAGCCCCCCAAAATTCAGACGTTTTATAAAGCATAAAAATGCTTCAAAACATGTAACAAATACTTTTTACAATTATATTATTACACAATAAGTGAGAGTCGTGCATAATGTAAAAAAACAAAGAATAAAGAATAATAATGATGGTCATTTACCTTTTAACTGCTGTCCTCATTGTTTTTTACCCTCTTTGGTTCATGCCCTCTTGCCCCACCATGAACAACAGAGTGAATTCCAGTCCTCCTCCTGCACTTCTCCAACCACCCACGCGATGCCTTAAACTCCTTAAACTTCCTTTTGTTTTAATAACATGGCGATTGTAGATGCATTACGGCCATATTCTTTGGAGAGATCAACCAAACGCATCCCTTTTTCATGCTTTTCTATGATCTCTTTCTTTGTTTGTACGGACAAAAAAACTCTTTTCTTCGTCTTTTCTTTCCCTCTTTTCTCCGTCACTCTCTTGGGGTCCATAGTGAATACTCTAAAAGTTAATATATTTACGTAAAACTATCATAACACCTCATGGGTCGAGGGCCGAATGAGGTGGACCCTTCATAGACACCTATCTAGCTACACACAGAGGTCCCTCTTAGCCAATGGGATGCCAGGATGCTAAGTAATAGCGAATGGCAGAACAGCTATTTGAATGTTGCGTTCAGGAACATGCGGGAGCTGCGAGTATCAGCCCATACTGTATTTTTACCTTTCGTAACTCGAAATTTCTCTCGTAACTAGAGGCAATATTTTCCTGTTGAGTCGTTTCGTAAGTAGAAAATTTCGTATGTAAAGAAATTCGTAAGTACAAAGTACACTGTACACCTGTAGCTTTGCGAGATCTCGCAAAGATGACCTTCATTTTCTTTCTCTCAATGTCCCCTCAGGGGCTCCGTCTGTACAGTTAAGGGATAGAATGGTTGATCTTTATTTCTCTATTAGCTCAAATGAGAAACTGTAATGAGTGATTGAAATGTGATTAGTAATACTGGAGATTTGCAGAAAGTGTGTGGTCTGATGATGTCAGTTTAAGGAACATAACCAGACATGAAAATTACACCCTACACACTGTAGATTGGCCGATTTCCTTACAACGTAAGTTTAACAGTGGGTTGAGGTGGTTTTGGGCCCCAGACAATCTAAAACTGTGAGACTGAAGGCAAGCAATCCCGAGGGCTGCTGTAGAGGAACACTGGAACTACACAGTTCCATTAGTTTTGACCACCGTAACGAGGTCTGACCTGCTGTTTACACCAGGACCTTTTCCCATCCCTCCTAGATGGACCAATGCCGGTGAAGCACACATTTACACAAGACATCCAATGAATGTACCAACAAAGATTTCACCGGACAAACTACCTATAATATACTGTCATTGTCATTGACATCGGATGTTGATGTCATCAATTAATTTCCAATCATGTTGGTGTGTCCTACCGCCATCAGTTGCGTTGGACATTTTTGATCACTATATGCTTTTAATGACTACACTCAGTTGACCACGCTTAAGCAAGAACAGATTTATTTAGGACTCCATTAACCGTAAAATTTGACCTTTCAATCAGATTAGAGGAACTCGCAGATCAGATGTTATCTGTCTCGTGGTGATCCGACTGGAATTCCTGTGGCTTTCTGCATTTACTCATCCAACAGCAGCAGTACGTTCAAATGACCAGAGAGATGACGAAAACAAAATAGAGTTGACGAGTTGTCTATCATGAGTTGTCTCAAGGTCGGTTTTTTTAGCTGACATAGATCAAAACAAAACAAACTGAACATTTAGAAAATTCCTAAGTTTTGTATTTATTTAAAATATTTTTTTGGGTTCATGTAAGACTTTTACAGTATTCATTTAATGATCCATTCACACCAAAGTCAAATGAATTGGTGAAATGTGAGACAATAAATAATATTCAGTCACATCGGTGGACAGAGAGCGACTCCTGAACCCCTGAAGACACGATGACAACCTGCCTCAGGATGTTTGTTGCACGTGACTGCTTTGGTTTCCTGTTTTACACAGACTATGATTTGCAAAAACAAATGAAAATGTTTCCTTTTGCTTTTTTAGTTTCCCCCTGAATGCTCTGAAACAGCATACAGCGTGAGCCGGCGGGGAGCAATGTCTTGCTCAAGGACACTTTGATGGTGATGTTAACTGTTACAGGAGTCAGACTGGCTCCGGTTGCAAGATGGATGATGTCAGGTACGCAAGGAGAAAAAAACAACACTTCCACAAAAAAGCATTTGGCTGTTTTTCACCAGCAGGAAAGAATAACAATCAAAATTCTTTAAAATGAAATTTTTGTTTACAAAACATAGCAACATGTAAAAAAAGAGCTCACAGTTTATTCCATTTCTTCATCTGCTTCGTGACGCCTGATCTCTATAAAATATTTCTAAACAGGCGCAGTTGATCTGTCTGTACGGACGTATCTCAACAGCGTGGTGCCCGTTGTCTTTGTTTTTTTGGCACTGAGGCAGATGTGCATGTTTTCGGCGGACCTCAGCGGCCATCAGTCGTCAATGAACGTAAGCCGGCCTGGTCCCTCGTTCTTCATCCAGCGGCGATACCTCTTCATTCTCCAGTTGGTCGCCATCTTTATCTTCAACTCCTCCTCCTGCTCCTTTCTAAACACCTTTGGGACACATCGACAAACGTTAATGCCCTGGTCACATTAGCTGTGGCTCAAATCAAGTTGATCATTATTAAAACTTGTCGTAGCTTCTGTTCTTAAGTGCGTAAAAAGATGAGGACAAACTAAACCAAAGTAATCAGAAGTGGTAATGGCAGTAGACATCCACCCCCCTTCATATCTTTCTACCCTGCTTTAAGCTGGGTAGAAAATCAGTTCAGTAGTTCTTGTATAATTATGGAAACCAAAAAAATAGAAAGGGGATTCTGACCTTGTAGTTTTCTTTGATCCAGAGCTGTTTTTCCAGGAAGGACTGTTTGATGCTTTCATCCAGACTGTCAAACTGAGACTGGGACATTTTCATGTACCTCCTGAAAATTGAAGACACAAGCCTGACACTGTGGCGATGCTGAGGCAAGACAAGCGCAATTTTCTATGATTCATCCAGATCACACATACTGTGTCTAAGACAGGAGCTGACCTGATGATGTAGAGTTTCTCCTCGTCTCCGTACTCTTCCCTGCAGATGGTGAAGCGGTAAACCCAGGAGACATACCAGGACACGTAGATGGTCAGGTAGTAGGGGAACAGGACGATCTGACACAGCAGGATGTCGGACAGGCTGGGCTTCTGGCAGCCTCCTTTGATGTCGATCTTGTTTTTGATGATATCGCGGATCACTTCCTCCTCCTGCTCCCGGACCTCCTCTTTAGAGCGCCGGTTCTTGCCCTTTTCCTTGCTGCCTTTGAGGAGGCCCTGCTGCTTGGCGATCTCCATGGCTTGGATTCTGTACTTGGGGCGTGTCATCAGGTAGCTGATAGTCTCGTTGTAGCTGCTGTGCCAACTGTAGTACTGGACGGGAGACGGAGAGAGGTCTGTGATTCCTGAATCACACCACGGTTAGAGATGGACAGACCCTTGATTTACTGTTCAAGTCTTCGTCTTCTCATTTCTACTTTTCCCTTCAGGGGTCACCACAGCATATCAATTGCCTCCATCTACCCCTGTCTTCTGCATCCTCTTCTCTCACACCAACTACCTTCATGTCCTCTTTCACTACATCCATAAACCTCCTCTTTGGTCTTCCTCTAGTGCAGACTTTTCCCAACTAGGAATCATGGGCAATATCTGGCAAACAAATGTTGCAGTATGACCACAACCTTACAGACATACTGAAGCTGCCAATCACGTAGTACCTTTACTGTACAGCCACATGTACAGGAAGAAAACCACCAGAATCCAACCCACACGCCCACATACTGAAAAGCCTTTCACAGTTTACTATCTTCATAGTCTCTGTGAAGATAGTCTCTGTCCTACTCTCATTAGGAAGTATATAAAATCAGAAACTTGGTTGGGGGGCCATTTGTATCAAAGCTCCTCTGTGAAACTCTAGGAGGCAGCGGACCTACCTGAAAGATGGAGATGGCACAAATGGTGACCAGGATGACGATTCTGACGTCCACTTTGGGGGTGAGTCGTCTACGGTAGTAGGTGTAGTAGTGCTGGTAATACTCCTCAGGATGGTCCAGCATGTAGTCGTAGTCCCGCCGGGTGTCCTCATCCTAAACACACAGGACAGAACTTATGAGATACAACTGACTTGGTCCGGAGCTGGGCTTACACTATAGGACAGGGGTCATCAAATGGCGGACCACGGTCCAGATCCGGACCGCATGATGGTTGTGACAGCTCCATGATAAATTCACGAGACTAGATTTTCTTGGAGCATTTTTACTGACGGTCGAGGCTACAGACGGCGGGCGCTGCTGCTACAGTTAATACGGTAATAGCTTGTTCAGCCAATCGAATCGTTTGTTTACCTGCGCTATCAGCGCACCTGGAAGTGAGACAGCTCGCTACCGCTTTGAGTTTACCGCTACAGGAGCACAGAGGAAGGGAGACGGTGAGGACAGCATAGCTCCGAAAGAAGGGAGGTCAATGAGGAAAACCGCTGGTTAACAATGAGTGGACTGAGAAATTTATGTTTATTCCTCTGTCAGGCAGTTCAAACCATTTTACCTCATATAGTCTGAACACGTAGCATGAATTAATAAATGACGTGAAAAGCCACTACGAAACAAAGCACAGGGCCTTTGGGCAGAATTATCCCCTGAAGTCTGAGCTGAGGGCAAAATATTCGAGAAAAATGTAAACGAATGTTCACTAAAGGCATTGTGGATTTGGGGTCAACAAAAAAATTTTTTTTTAGTAAAGGGACAGTTGTGAATAAGTGCTTAAAAGCTGTTGTTGACACACTGAAGGAAAACACAAAGATGAGATGTGTTGAAAAACTCCTAATGTCAGCTTCAACAGCAACCAGAAAATCAGAAATATTAACATCTTGATGAGTTGTAGCTTTTGTGTGTGTGTGTGTGTGTGTGTGTGTGTGTGTCAGGTTCCTTCACAAAAGATACGGAGCTCTTTGCTGAGTGTAACACCACTATGAAACACACACAAGAGGAGAGGATGCAGTAATAAGAGATGCAATAAGAGATGCTGATCAAGTCCAGTGGTCTCTGTCACCAACATTACAGAGACCACCACCCTCTCTTTTCCCACCACCTTGTCATGGTGGGAGAAGGGGGGGGCTGTGCCAAACAGTCAAGGTGTGCCTGTGCAATGATCGGGTGCGTTCGGGTCACTTCGGCTATTTTCGTCGGCATGCGTGACGACGAAGAAGAATAAGAAGACGAAGAATAAGAAGACGAAGAAGAAGACGACGAAGAAGATGCGCGCCGCCTAGCGAGAGAAAAAGTTTGTCTTCTTATGTTATCGCTCGGGGATTTTCCAAAAAAGTTGTAAGTTTTAGCCTTTTTTTCCCTGAAAATAAGAACGCCACTCTGTGTGGCTACACAGGCTAAAAACCTTGTAGCCATTCTGGAATTTACTTCGCCTATGGCGAAGTGGCGAATGGCTAGCGCAAGCCCAGTGGAGGACGTCATCAGAGTTACTACTCATTCTTTCATTTATTTTCTGATGTTCTCAATCAATAATATAGATTCATTTTTAAACACGGAACCAGCGTGCATTCATTTGCTAATACAGAAATTAATTTACCCTCCCATCTACTTTAAAATTTACCAAAGCGTGAGCTTTACTGACAACATCCTTTTTACTCAATATGGGCAAAAATCCTTAAAAGCACTCAATATTTTTTCCTGAATGTTGGCTCCGGCTCCAGCCTCAGGCCATTTGCATTTTCATCCATAGAAAAACACGGATGGACTGTGACCAGAGGGGTTTACAGGCTTCCTAGTCAATGCCCTGAACGCTGTATTTTTAGCTACGTTTCAGACATGAAACTTCTCAGATGTATTTTGGGGACTTCGGGGCCATATTGTCAATAGGAGTACAATAATGGACGTTCAATGTTTACCACAAACTCTTTGTTTTGGAACAATGTCCAGTAAAAGGAAATCATGCATCAGATGTAGGTTTTTATAGGAAAGTAGAGAAAACATGAAGCAGAACGTCCAACTTAACAAAACGTTCCCTCAATGTGATAGATCATGACCCCGCTCCTGAGTTCTGTGTGTTTTTCCAAACTAAACTGCTAAAGGTGGAACAACTAGTTATGAAGTTAAGGCGATCAAATACTTTTTTACCCTGGTGATTTGTACATTACATAACCTATTTATCATATTGATTAAAATTTGGATAATTTTTTGTGTTTTCTTATGTTGCCTTTTGTTTTATGTTAATCTGAGTTGGAAAACGTGACACAGACCAAGAAACGACCAGAACTTTTTTACACCTTGCTACTTATAGTCTCTAATTGCAGTCCTTGGTTTTGCTGAGTCAAGTCAAGAAAAAAAAGCTGCACATTGTGTGACTGGTTTTGTATAATTGTGAGATTCCAACATTAAAAAAAACAGAAAAACAAAATACTTTTCCATAATAATACAGAAACAAAGTTAATGTTTCTGATTTTTACTGGTTTCGTTCATGTTATTATCTTGTACTTCTTGTTCCACTATAGCTAACGAGACTAATAATAAACGAACCCAATCTGTCACCTGAACCCCCGGTCCACCTAACTGTTCAAAAATAGATGTTACCAGCAAACTTAACAAAAAATAATGGTTTTACTTTCAAATGTAAACAATGCACTATACATAAAAGATTTTATGTGTAGTGCAATGGCACCGAAGTGCAATTTTTATATAACAGAGGGAGGATTTTTTAACTACTGAAAAAATAAGCATTTAAGAGGCCAAATTCTTTTTTTAGAGTATTGGTAGGACGTATGAGACTAAATTCTGAACACTTATATTTAATACAAACTCAAAAACACATGAAACACTTAATTTTCTGTGCCGACCACAATGTGGAAGATGATCTAATTAGGGTGAAGGTTACGGATGGAGGTAAAGATGTAAAATCCGGGTGGATGATGCTCTCACCAACAAACCGCACCATTAAAAAGTTGACTTATGAAACATTACTTCATGTAGGTAAATAGACAAACTATACAGGAGGCATTTAGGAACATAAAAACTGACTAAAAAGAAGCAGCAGCAACTTAAGGATTAGTGCAAATAGATGGTAAGCACAAGTATCAATCCCATATGAAACACTTATCGAAAGAATTTAATTTAAAAAAAAAAGATTATTGGAAGACATCACAAAATTTTGTACAAAGTTTTTTTTTTTTAAATCAAATGTCAAATTCAAATTTTTTAAATCAAAAATAAATAAAGATCTGTCAATATGAGGACAACGGTGACCTGAGGTTAACGGGTTACCAGGGAAACAACCATTGTGGTGAGTTGACGTGACGCTGAGACGCGGTGACTTCCAGACACCTTGTGAACAGTTCTGTAGTCACAGCATCAGAAAACTTTAACCATGGAACCGGACTGAGGAGAAGAAACCTCCTCTACCGCGGACCAGCCTTTAACCAGCACGACCACCGACCTTTAACGTCTCGTACGCGGTCGCCACAAGCAGGAACTTCCCCTGTGCGGACTCTTGGGTCTCCCCCTCCAAGCCTGGCTCTCCTGGCCTGAACCGGTCCGGGTGGTACCGCCGCGCCAGCTGGCGGTAAGCCCGTGCAATCTCCGCCTTGGTGGCCTCCCGGGTGACGCCGAGGACGTCATAGCAGACTTCGGTGCCGCAATAAAGGCCCTCCACGAGAGAGGCGACCGTGGGTAGAGAGGACACGAAGAGGAGAAGCCCCACGAACCGCCAGCAGGGCTTTACCGGACACACGCTGGACCCTCGCTGGCAGGGCCCAGACACCTCCATGTGTGTACAGTACGGGACTCTGTAAAGTATGGAGCACGGGATGAGCTGTCGCACCTCGCATACGTCATCGACACGCGACGATATCCAAGATCATCTCTGAATCAAGAGAACGGACTTGTTTGCCCGGGACTTTAGTTAGACTTGCGTTAAAGCGTGGATGTTATTTTTCTGTAAATTGATAATAGATATATACACCCACTACGCTACCCACTACACTACTGCCGCCACTACCTTTAAGAGGTATATTATACGGTATTTGAAAACCTTGGTATTGGTACCACATAGTGATACCAATACCATATGATTTTAGCATGTTTTCGTTTTTTATTTCCACGAAGGAAAAGAGATTCATCACTAGTTCACTATTGTGAAACACGAGTAACTCCTCTGTCGTATGTACACGATCTTTGTACCCAAAACAGAATAATGACGTACCATGACGTGGCAGATTCATAGTCAATTTAGGAGGATTTGTTGGCATTCAGGGGGGAAGAGTTTTCAATGAGACAGGAATCAACTTTTGACCCCCAAAAAGGTATGACCTCGACTCATTCTTTTAAGAATGTAAAACTTATCAATTTTAAAGTTATGGTGAATTTTTGAAAAAAAAAAAAAAGGCTCATTTGATATGAACAAATTGGTATTTAAGGAGTTAAGATCCTTGAAAGAAAATGAAGTCTGATTGGAATGATCACTACTGGTCGTTACGAAACTGACTTAATGAATGTGGAAAATCACTATTTTATGGCAGGTTGATGAGGTCTATTTTGTATGTATTCAGTTTCTGTTTCACTACGCTAGATGTCGCTGTAGAACACCAGATGTCACTGAAATTTTGTTACTCCACTACACATTTCAGGTTATTTTTAGCATTTATGTTAACCCAATAAACATGGAGATTTTTTTAAAAGAAAATTATTTTTGGCATGTGAACTGGTTCACTATACCTATGACACTTTTTCCATATGCAAATAAGATGTCTTATTCTCAAAAGTTTGTGTTCCTTTCTAAATGTACCACCATCTAAGATAGATAGATAGATAGATAGATAGATAGATAGATAGATAGATAGATACTTTATTAATCCCGGAGGAAATTGCATATATCCACTGCTCAGGCATTACATAACAAATAACAAAGGAAACACTGACATCACAGGACATACCACAAGACATACATTACACTAACAGACAGGCACATGCAGCACTAACAGGACTTATATACTAAACTATAACTAAAATATAAACAGTATAAAATTTAAAAATATTACAGTATTAAAATATAAACAGTATAAAATAAAATCTAAACAGTATAAAATTGAATTAAAATATAAAACAGTATAAAAAAAAAAATAAATAAATTATATATATATATATATACAACAGTATAAAATTAAATTTAAATTAAATTAAATTAAATCCATTTTCAACCCCGTGCTGACCTCGCCACCTCCCCCCCGCTCCTCCTGAGAGAGTCATTGTACCCCCTGATGGCAAGGGGCACGAAGGAGGACCTCAGCCTCTCTGTGGAGGCGCTGTGTGACAGCAGTCTGCCGCTGAAGGTGCTCCTCTGCTGGGAGAAGGTGGTGTGTAGGGGGTGCCTGGTGTTGTTCATTCATTCATTCATTTTCCAACCCGCTTAATCCGCTGACGCAGGTCGCGGGGTATCCAGTGCCTATCCTGGCAGTCTCAGGGCGTGAGGCGGGGGACACTCCGGGCACGACGCCAGTGTACCGCGGAGCCACATAGAAACAAACAAACAACCACTCACACACACACACACTCCTATGGTCAATTTGGGACCGGCCAATCAACCTGAAGCGCATGCTTTTGGAGGTGGGAGGAAGCCGGAGAACCCGGAGAGAACCCACGCAGACACGGGGAGAGCATGCAAACTCCGCACAGAGCGGGACTCGAACCCGGGTCCGCCGTGTTGTGAGGCAGCAGCACTAACCACTGCGCCACCGTGCCGCCCGGTGTTGTTCATGATGGCCTTAATTTTAGACATGGTCCTGCTCTCCAGAACTGTCTCCACAGGCTCAGCCCAACCACTGAGCCCGCTCTGCGGATGAGTCTGTTCAGACGGTCCATATCTCTTTTCCTGGCCCCCCCACCCCAACACACAATGGCGTATGACAGCACACTGGAGACTACGGACTGATAGAACATGAAAAGGAGCTTAGGACAGATGTTGAAGGAGGCCAGCCTCCTTAGGAAGTACATCCTGCTCTGCCCCTTCTTGTACACACAGTTGGAGTTGAGTGACCAGTCCAGTCTGCTGTCTAGCTGCAGTCCCAGGTACTTATAGTTTTCTACCACCTCCACCTCACTGCCTTTGATGATCACCGGCTGTGGAGAGGGAGGTGCCCGCCGGAAATCCAGAACCATCTCCTTTGTCTTGGAGACGTTGAGCTGGAGCTGGTTCTGTTGGCACCACACCACGAAGTCAGCCACCAATGCCCTGTACCCCCCCTCATCACCCTCCCGGATACATGCCACTATCGCGGTGTCATCGGAGTACTTCTGTATGTGGCATGTATCCGAGTTGTGCTTGAAGTCTGATGTGTAGAGGGTGAAGAGAATGGGGGATAGAACGGTCCCCTGTGGCGCCCCCGTGCTGCTGGTCACCATAGAAGACAAACAGTCCCCCATACGGACGTACTGGGGTCTGTCCGTTAGGTAGTCCGTAATCCAGCTCACGAGGTAGGGGTCCACAGCCATGGAGGTCAGTTTATCCTGCAGGAGCTGGGGCTGGATGGTGTTGAAGGCATTCGAAAAGTCGAAGAAGAGCACTCTGACGGCACAGCCCCCGGCGTCCAGGTAGGAGAGTGTGCGGTGGAGGAGGTACATGACAGCATCGTCAACCCCAACCTTGGCCTGATAGGCAAACTGGAGAGGGTCCATAGCACCCTGCACCTGTGGACGCATGACTTCCAGGACCAGTCACTCTAGGGTCTTCATTACGTGATTACTTCATTACTGTATCTAGGTTTCCTTTTGATACTAGGGCAGCCTATCCTAACCCTGACCCGCAATTATACAAATGCTGCAAACTCTGTACTAGGCCTTTGAATCAGTTCATGTAACAAAAATAGAAATCAGAAACTTTTGGTATTGTGCCAGGAACAAAAATGAAACCAAAAACGAAAACCTGATTGCCCAAACTGGTTAAATCACAAGAATATACATTTGCGTAGACACCAGCTGGCTTGTAATATTCCATTCTCATTCTAAGTTTACATAGCTTACTGGTTGATTTTAAGCAAGAGAAACAGACATAAATCTACAAAATATCGATCTTATTGATTTGCAAAAAGATGCCAAGATGTGGGGGAGTCAGGTCTCAGAAATAAAGTTCTGGGGCCCACAGTGAAGAAGCAAACCCAGAAGATAAAAAAAACATTATTTTTGACAAATTCTATGTGTGACCAAGTACAAATTAAAAAATATTAAGAAATCTTAATTACAATCATAATTTTTATGGTGTTGGAAAACAGCAGCTTGAGGTTTAGATTTTTTAAATAGATTCCTAAATACAGACCAGCAGCTCCAGCACAATTAAGATCCAGCACCAGTATCCCAGGGAAAAATTGGTTGTTCACATTACTGGCTTTGCTAATGCAAAATTCTTTACTGGGAAATCAACAAGAAATATGACCAAAAAACCCCAATTGTGCTAATAACACAAACGTGAATTTAACGGAGCACAACAACATTTTGGACGGTCACCTTGATTTCTCCTTTCCTCAGAGACGGGACAGATGTCACATTAATCTTTGTGTTTGTTACAGAAGAAGTGCCAGACAGGTGTACCATACCTTAGCATAAAGAGTGAATACAGTCTGGAACTTAAATACAATAAACTTGTACCAAAGCATCAAATATTCTTTACATGACTATATAATACAATACAACATAATCACCAATTAAATCTGTGATTAGACCTAAAAATTAAGAAGTGGCTCACCACAAGTAAAGATCAAGAAAGAAGGAAGGACAACCCTTAGTTGTCCAGAGGAGACTGATTTTACATGTGTGTTCCTTATTGAACAGCTACATCAAAGCAGATGTCCTGATCCTTTATCGTAGACACAGGACTGACTCTCATCCTATAATTTGATTCCTTTCATCCATTCATGAATTGTTTTCTTTGCATAGTGAGTAACATGGAATGGTCAAAAAGAAAAAAGATTGGAATGGTATACGTATATGCATTTTCACATAGGAGGTAGCTAGTCTAATGATTACAATAATGTAGATCCCCAATGATTTACCATTCCACAAAGTGAAGTAACCCATAAACTGGTGCATAATTAAGGAACGAATTCATAAAGTTTTATTTCATTTCCTTTTACATTGCCAGAAAAGGTTTTCTATACTTTCTCTGTTCCCCTATGCAAAAACTCCATGGATGATTTCCAGTAGAGTAGTCTTTTAACACATTTCTGAGTATCCTTCTGAGTATAGCCAAATTAAACCACAACGCATTCTGAAGTTTTTGAAATTTTTGGGAAAATTATTTTATAACTTGAAATTTTTTTGATGAGCTGTATGACTTGTTTTCTGTCCCTACATTTGTTTCTGAACACATGGCAGCGGTTGCTACATGATTCAACAATGCTCTTGAGGGGGTCACATGAGTTAATATACTGCTCCAGAGTCCCTTCCAGGTCTTCTCCATGGGTCAGCAGAACAATTGTGCTGTCTCTGATGCTCCAGCCAAGTTTGTACTCCAGTTTTTCCAATATTCCGTGCTCTTTATCCGTAAATCTTCCCAGTTGCATCACGAGAAGCACAACACATTGTCCTGGTTGACAGTACCTCCTACACTTTTCTACCTCTTCATGGTTGTTTTGCAGTTGGTCGTGAAAGAAATCTGGAGTGTCGACCACTCTTACCGGCTCTCCAAAACTTTTATGCGCTATTTTGAACTCACAATTGGTGGTGACTGGCATGGAACTAGGATGAGATGTAAAAAGCTGGTTTGTATTCAGATAAGGGTTGTCAGCTATGAGGATGGTGTTTGCAGATGCACTTTTTCCAGTCCCAGTTATTCCCAGGAGGACGATACTAAACGTGACATGCGGCGTACATTTGTCATGGCCACCTAAGGGATGCAAAGTGATTTTTCATGCACTGGTCTTCAATAAATAAGATTTCAGTATTAAAAACACACAAAAATATAATGTGAAGGAAATGCTAAATCCTTAAAAACACTTCGGGTATCAAAACAGTATACAAAATATATTTAAAAAAATATGTGTGTATATATATATATATATATATGTATGTATATATATGTATGTATGTATATATATGTATGTATGTATATATATATGTATGTATATATGTATGTATGTATGTATATATATGTATGAATGTATATATATGTATGTATGTATGTATATGTATGTATGTATGTATGTATATGTATGTATGTATATATATGTATGTGTATATATATATATGTATGTATGTACATGCCCCTGTAATACACACACACACACACACACACACACACACACACACACACACACACACACACACACACACACACACACACACACACACACACACACACACACACACTAGGTGGTCTGTAAATTTGCAGTGGGAGGCAGCTTCAACATGGTGTGCCCCAAATGAGAAACTTGTAAAAGAGGACGGTGCCTTGCTCAAGGGCGCCCCTGCAGTGACCAAGAGGTGAGCTGACACCTTTCCACAGTCAGCTCACACTACGGGTGTTTTTGGGCGGGAGCGGGAATCGAACCGCCGATCTTGGAACATTGGACGATCCACTGCCGCCCCAGTGGCTCAGTTTTATCTTTACATTGCTACGATACAGTATTAATTTAATTGACCTAAATTCTGACCAATCCAGAACAGAATAGTGTCTTCAAATTATATACAAATTTATTTAAAACATTATAACAATATAAAAATAATTAAAGTCAGAGACGTACATGCTCCCAGAGATCTGTAGATTGTCAGGCTATTTTGTCTGGAATAGTTACCATAAGGCATCACGGCGGTGCAGTGGATAGCGCTGTCATTGCACAGCAAGGTGGTTCCAGGTTCGACTCCCACTCTGTGTGGAGTTTGAATTTTCTCTCCGTGTCTGCGTGGGTTCTCTCCGGGTTCTCTCTCTTGCGCAGTAATCAGAGGGTGGCGGATGCCAAAAGACTGATCTGCAGCGCTGGTTGAGACATTGTGGGAGTAAAATTACACCCTCTTACTGTAGTTTTAGAGAGGAGGACATTGTCCAAACTAAGGGCTGTCTTGGACAATGAGTTCCACCCATGGTACAGGACACTGATGGGACAAAAAAGTACCTTCAGTAGTAGGATGACCCTTCCTAAATACACTTCTGAACACCATAGGAACTCTTTTCTGCCAGTGGTCACCAGGCTACATAATTTCTCACATTAACTCCAGGACAATAGTTGGATATGACGGTGCGCGTTTGTTAGTATCTCTGAATGTTCGTAAGTTGGATGTTCATATCTTGAAGACTGCCTGTATCTAATGTACCATAGTGCCACCCAAGCAACAACAAGCTCATCTAGTCAACCCTGGCAGCAAAGCTATATTAAGTCTAGATTATATTAGATGTTGTTTCCATATTTATCTTACTCTTATTGAGATAATGTACTGACAAACACAATATACGCCTTAGACCTCTGTCCTCTATACATACTGTATGTATATTTTCAGAACTCTTATTTAGCGAAGAGGGTCTTACCTTTTTTTCTCTAAGGATGCTCGTCTTCTTTGAACAACATCTTCACTATAATTTGTGTAGGTAAACAGGTATGCTTGTTGACCATGGCATGATTTCCTGCATTGTTCAGCCAGGTTTTTATCAGTTGCCCAACCAATAGTGAACTGTTTCTTTAGATGAATGAGTGACTTGAAGCTGTTTTGGTCTGGTAACAAGACGGTCAGGTGCCTCACCAGATCTTCTCCAAATACTGTGTTGTGCTTGTACACTTCAGAATAGATTTCTTTCTTTTGGATATTTTCTGAATCTATAATAAGTATGAACATGTTGGGACCAGGATAGGATAATGCCATGAAATCAATGATCTTCTGGTCTGGGAAATTGCAGTCTTCATCAAAGAGGTGAAGGCTAAAGATTCTGAAAGATTCGTTCTTTGCCATGACAAGGCCATTTGGCAGGGTGACAAAAGGCGTATTATCTTTGAAGATGTTGTTTTTGATGGTGTTCTTTAACTTAGCACTCTTTCCGAATAGAGCAATAGTTAAGGGTTGTGGATATGCTGTAAGACAAGAGGGGTTTTTTGTTAGTAATGAAATACAGAACTTTAAAATCCTAAACTGACCAGGGAAACACATGAAGAAATGAGTTGTACGAAATATCTCCAAACAATGAGTCTAATTTTTAATACTGTGGAAGCAGAGTCCTTCAGGAGCTCCTGCTAACGTTAGCAATCCTGAACTAGCACAGCACTCAATGGAATGCATATCTACTATGTTTGAATACCTGTTGTGTTCACAGTCACCAGTTAACTTTGAATCCTGGATCTTTTGCTGTGTGGCAACAGCCGTCCTCTCAACAACATACTAATAAAAGTACAATGTTTCTCATTGCCTTAATATTTTATATGATATGAAATGAAGTTTCAGTTAGCAAGCAATGTAGTAGTAAAAACAACAAGACAAGGTGAGATAATCTGAAAAATACAACCAGTATTTGGATAATGACTCAGTGTTCTCGTTTGCGTGACACAAGGTCGTTTGCGTGCGACCTTGTGTCTTTGACGCACTTTTTTTGACACACGATCGTCAAAACTTGGGACCCAAGTTTTGAATGCACTTCCATTCAACAAAAATATTCACAATCGTTCCATTTCTCCTCTTCAATTTCAAACCTGCAAATTGCCAGTATGTTTTCATCTCACGCAAGAAACTTGCATTATTCTACCTTATCAAAATCAACTAAACGGCAACACGACATCTGCTCGTTTTACATGCTGCAGTGAGAGAGGAATTACTTAGATCTTCCAGAGCAATCATAAGCTGTTGCTTATGCTTGGAGAGTCCTGTTGGGTTTCTCTGTCTGTTAAAGGGCTTTGAAATGTCTGCTGATGTGAATAAGCACTATACGAATAAAAGTCGATTGATTAATTATCACATGCCTCCAAAAAAGATGCAAAAGTTGGAGAAAAAGCAAGTGACACTGAGTGCTGTCTTGAATAAAAATAATCAAAAATTAATGAAGAAAAAGAGACAGATATTACTGACAGATATTACTGAAATGTGTGTGGAGAAGGTTTTGTCAGCTTGGTGCAGTGTCCACAGGAGAATATATGAATTAAAGGCAAAGAAAACTTTTGAGTCTAAAGCACAACTAAAAAAAACTGTGATACATCTTTCTTTATTTCTAAAACTGTTTTTTTTTAAATGACAACCAGGTTTTAACATTTTGATAAAACTAATGCATAATTTTACTCTTTTTTCTTTCTACTGATACAGTTATGTTGTTAATAAAAACATTAAAATTGACAGTTTGTTTAATTTTTATATTGTACTATTTGCAAAACTCAATCCTTGCGTACACTTCTACCATATATTCTCATATTACTTTTGGGATGCAGAACCGTCATGTTGGGATGCACAAAATTTTCTTGAAGCTCATCCTAGGGATGCAATGCTTTCTTGAGGTAAAATGAACTCTGATGACTATACTGCATTGATGTATTACTGCCCTCTACTGTTATTAAAGATCCCTTGGAAATGTAAAAATATCAAGCTGATATTTTTTCTCATGTGGACACTCCTAACCTTCTAAACCTGCCAGCATTTAATGTTTTTTGAAAACATTGTTGCTCTTACGAAAAATAAATATCAAGCTATTGTAGCGTACAGTATAAACTAATCCCACAAGCCGATGATTCACAGAATGTTCATATATTCCACATTAAATATGCTATTTTTACTTTATGAACCAGTATGCCATCAGAGCTGACTTTTGTTTTAATCAGTGCTTAATGTGCATGTTGTAAGTAATAGTATTTGTTTTGTGTCATAATCAAATATTTTTGAAAGCATAAACTGTGTAATACGTGTAACGTTTTACATAAGACTATTTACCAAACCTCGCCAAAATGCCAGCTTTTTACAGAAGCACTTGCATTATTTTTAGACTGTTTTCCAGTTTGAGTGAAGTGCGCATGGCAAAAAATGTTTCTCCAGATTTTCAACAACAGCTTCCTTCTTTGTCACAGGTCTAGTGATAACAACATATTTGGTGACTTAGAGCCTCAGTAACTGAACGTAGTTTCTTGTTACTGCAAATTCTGTAAAGCAATGAAAAAACATACTGTCAAGTACCGTACTTTTCGATATCTGTTCAAAAGTGAACAGGACCCAACCCTAACAAAGAAACAGTTTATAGTCAGAAGTATAATAAAAGCTAGTTGAAATGAAAAATATCTTCATGCACATTGTGTACATTTAATTTTTGGTTTAGGTCTGTAAATATAGTAAAAATTCAACAGGTCATGTACTGTGTTACTGAACAAATTCTAATGAGTAGTAGAGAATTGAAAAAGTGAGAAACATGATTCAGTGAAATGCTACTGCACATAATATATGATTATCAAAACGAGGTTTAGATTATGAATGTATCATAAAGTCTTATTTATTTATATTACCTCATAAGACAGATCAAAATTTACCTCAAGGGTATTTATGGTTGGTGCAGCAAAGAGCAAATGTCTGTTCAAATCCCCCTTACTTCAATGTAAAGTATGTCGGGGACATAATTCTTTGTCTGCTGAAGTAAATATAATTTTTTTCTTTTACATTTTATAAACATTGAAAGCATAACTTCACAATCTGTATCTGTGTCTCCACAAAAAAGCTAGAGAGTATAATGCAAAACCAGGAGAAATAAGCATCACTTACGTGGTGGTGGTCTTTTAAAATTCATGCTAGCTGACCTGGACAGAGCAGACATTAGGAAGGTTTCCCTAGAGTATCTGGATCAGTTCTGAAGCATGAGAAAGTAAAATACACTGACTTATGTTGAACCACCCCCAGGGCGGAGAGAAGTAATCAATGTCTCACAAAAATAGTAGAGAGCTGAAAGCTGTTCATTCTCCAACAAGTTGAGGATAGAGAGAGATGGGTATCCGTACTTCGATGCCTGAAGGTGAACTTTTTAAGCATTTTTCAACTTGTTGTAAATATGTGATTCTTGTTTCTCATTTTAAAACAGCTCCATTTATGTTTTTGTTTGTAGGTCCTCCATTGAGGATTGTGATGATAGGAAAAACTGGAGTTGGGAAGAGTGCTGCTGGCAACACCATTGTTGGAAAGAAGGTCTTTCATTCCTCGGCAAGTGCACAGTCTATAACGGAAACCTGTGAAAAAGAACGGGTTCAGAGTCGCAGGAAGATCTACGTAATCGATACACCTGGGATTCTGGATACTTCTAGAAGTCCAGAGAACTTAAAGACAGAAATCACTAAATGTATCCAGGTGTCCTCTCCCGGTCCTCATGCCTTCCTGCTGATAATTCAGATTGGCAGGTTCACCAAAGAAGAAGAACACTGCATCCAAGCCCTGGAGAAAATCTTTGGACCCGAGGCTTCTAAGTACATGATTGTTCTGTTCACACGTGGAGATGAGCTAAAGGGCAGAAGTATTGAGAACTATGTACAGACGGGCCACCCAAAACTTCAAGAAGTGATAAACAGGTGTGGTAATAGGTACCATGTCTTCAACAACAAGCAAAAGAGAGACAGAAGGCAAGTGGTTCGGTTGATTAATATGATTGATAACATGGTTGCAGCAAATGGAGGAAAGCACTTCAGTCAAGAATTTTTTGAAGAGGCAGAAAAGACCATCCTGCAGCAGAAGTCTCAAAGAAAAAAAGCTGAAGAGAAGATTTATGACTTCTCCTTCATGTCTGAGCTGCTGAGGAGGGTCATTCTGTTTCAGGCTATACTGAAGGCTGCTGTGCAAGGAAACACTGACAACCTCTCAAATCCATCGCCGCCTTAGCCTACAGCAACGTGATGCAGTACATTATGCAGTACATTATGCAGTACATTACATAATACATTATGCAATTTCCTCCGGGATTAATAAAGTATCTATCTATCTATTGATGGAAACAGATCATCTACCATTCCAAGCTCATGTTCTCATTTGGTAGAGAAAAGCTGAAATAATTTAAAATATGTTTGTGCAACAAGCCACAGTTTCTTGGGAAAGTGGGAGTTTTGTCAGAAAATATTGTAGAAGTATATTTGAACCTAGAGCTATTAAGAGGTTATGGGCATCATTGATTGGTCATGTAAGACTGACTAATCAGCAACAGTTTATCCAGTCAGTTAGCACTTACTTTTAGAAACACTAATGAGTATCTACTTTTCTGTGAGGATACATTGATTTTTGGTGGTTTGATATGTTTGTAAATCAAATCTGATCTTCTTTTTGAGATGTGTGAAGTTGGTGCAAGACAGTTACTTTATGATTGTATTTGACCTTTACTGAATTAGAGTCAATGAATTAGCTTGTTGACTGTGACAATGAGTAAATTTGACAATGTCAAATGCTTGAAAATCCCTTCCGATAGTGCCTCTCTTTGTTTTCCAGTTTAGCCCATAAGCCCACTATGAATATTCTTCATGCAGATCTTCTGTATCTACAGTATGTTCACGAAATATTTAATTCACACTCGTGGACAATTAGAAATAAACCAATTCACCTGAAGTGCATGTTTTTGGTAGTTGGAGGAAACCAGAGAACCCTTGGTAGGTAATACAGAAGTGAATCAAAAGGCCAGTTTATAGCCTATATATTGGATAGTTCAATTCTGAAGTTATGTATTGCCAATTTGACCTTCTTTTAAAAATGTGCACTGAGCCATTTTTTATAATGATAAATAATAACAAAGATGAAATTCTTTTCCTAAGATTTCTCTGTATGTTTCTGGGAATCTCTAATAAACAAGTAGTAGCAAGGGAGTTAGCACTGTTTTGTTAGGTTGGTGTTAATGCATCAAGAGCTTTGTACATATAGTAACCCGGTTAGTTTGATATATATATATATATATATATATATATCATTGTGTGTGCGTGTGTGTGTGTGTGTGTGTGTGTGTGTGTGTGTGTGTGTGTGTGTGTGTGTGTGTGTGTGTTACTTTTGTGATCAAGTCTATAATCACCAAATACAGGCACAGGTTGTTTCGAGTTAAGTTGTTCTCAAATACACATTACAGTATACATGTAAAAATAAAAATCTGGTTTACATCATTTCACTTGAATTTACTTTTGTCAGCCACAAGGATTGGACTGTTAAAATGCCAACAAAACTGTTAAAAGCACATGATATCACTGTTACTGTACAATAAATAAGAATAAAAACACACAATATCTTATTGAAATAAGTATGTATAATTCCAAGATATACTGTATATTTTATAATTTTCATGTTTACTACATAGGCTCTTGACTGGTAGTTCTTGACTGGCAGTTTTATGAATACTAAATGAATGAACATCTTACAGCAGTTTTTCATTTACTCTCACTGTGGTATGTGACAGATAATCTGTGAAAAAACACCTAAACACATAGAGACCCACCTAATCCTTCTAATATCATTTACAGCTATAAACTTTCACGACAATATTGACACCTACCACTGAACCCAACACAGGAATTTCAAACATTACTTTGCGTATCAAGAACACAAAACATCCCAAACATTCAGGAAGAGAGCTTGAAGAGCCTGTCAGGTAGGAACTTACTGTAAATGAACTGACAAAAAATGCAAAACAACTACCATTGTGGCAGGAGGCGGAGTTCTGCCCAGAAGTTCACGGCTGTACCTAACTAGACTGATTAGCCTGAGACTTTTTAAGCTGGTTCCACTTTTGGTTTTCTGCCAGATTGTTTTCTACCCTTGGCGACGCCTCTATTTCCTGGATTTTTTTCTGTTTGGATCAAACCTAGTGTTCTGCTTATGGGTCTGAACCCTGTCCATGACAGACGTACATGCACATTTTGCAGATCATAAGGGTGTGTAGCCTGTGTCAGTCATCCAAGTCAAGAGATAAATCAAGAGCAAAAACAATCAACTGAGCAAAACAGAGAATCTTTATCCTTCCTGATTTAGAGATTGGGGAAGAGTTCCACAAACAAAAGTCTCATTATACACATCTAATAATAATAGCCATTGGGTCTTGGGCGCTTTCCATCCTGAAGAGACCTTACAACCACACTGAGCTCTGGTAACATGATAGGTTTCCCAAGATTGTCAGCAGTTTCTGGACCAACAATAGGCACATTAAAATAAGCAAAGAACCCATCAAAGTCATCAAGACACAGAATCAGATAAATATAATCATGTATAAAAGTTCTCCCCTGGTGGCCGGGCCTCTGCTCACAGGGCCGGCCGGGCTCAGCCCGAAAGGACAACGTGGGCCCGACCTCTGAGGAAACTGTAGTGGACGGGTGCAGTGTGGATTGGGTGGCAGTCGTCGGCATGGGGCTCGACGACCCAATACCCGAACAAAGAGTTTAGCTCTAGGGCATGGAATGTTACGTCGCTGGGGGGAAGGAGCCAGATCTTGTGAGGGAGGTTGAGAGGTACTAAATTATCAGGCTCACCTCCACTCACACATTGGGCTCTGGAACCCAAATCCTTGAGAAGGACTGGACTCTCCACTTTTCTGGTGTTTCCTACGGTGAGAGCCTGCTTATAGCACCACAGCTCAGCTGTCATATGTTGGAGTTCACCCTGGTGAACGAGAGGGTCATGTCCCTGCGCCTTCGGGTTGGGGACAGGTGTCTCACTGTTGTTTCAGCTTACAGACCAAACAGCAATGTGGAATACCAGGCCTTTTTTTAGTCCCTGGGAGGGGTACTGAATAGTGCTCCGACTGGGAACTCCATTGTTCTTCTTGGGAACTTCAACGCTCACGTGGGAAATGACAGTGAGACATGAAAAGGAGTGATTGGGATTAACGGCCTCCCCATCTGAGCACAAGTGGTGTTCTGTTATTGGACTTCTGTGCTAGTCACAGTTTGTCCATAATGAACACCGTGTTCAATCAGGGATGTCCATATTTGCAATTGGTCCCAGGACACCCTAGGCCGGAGGTCAATGATCGACTTTGTTGTCGTATCATCAGAAGTCTGACTGCGTGTTTTGGACACTCGGGTGAAGAGAGGGGCGGAGCTGTCAACCGATCACCACCTGGTGGTAAGCTGGGTCCACTGGCAGAGAAGGGGGCGAGAAAAACTCAGCAGACCCAAACACATTTTGAGAGTCTGTTGGGAAGCATGGCAGAACCCTCTGTCAGTGAGGTCTTCAACTCCCATCTCCAGGAGAGCTTCTCCCAGATCCCGCTTGAGGCTGGGGAGATTGAGTCAGAATGGACCATGTTCTTTCGCCTCCATTGTCGAAGCGGCTGCTTGGAGCCGCGGTCCCAAGGTCTCTGGTTCCTGTCGCGGTGGTAACCCCCAAACCCGGTGGTGGACACCGGAAGTAAGGGATGCTGTCAAGCTGAAGAAAGAGTCCTATCAAATGTGGGTCTCAAGAGGCAGCTGACGGGTATAGGCAGGCCAGGCGTAATGCAGCTTGAGTAGTCGCGGAGGCAAAAACTAGGGCCTGGGAGGAGATCGGGGAGGCCATGGAGGAGGAGTATCGGTCAGCCTCGAAGAAATTCTGGCAAAAAGCGTTGCACAGCCAACACTGTTTACAGTAGAGGCAGAGAGCTGCTGACCTCGCCTGAGGATATTGTCGGGCAGTGGAAAGAATACTTCGAGGATCTCCTTAATACCACCACCATGTCTTACACAGAAGAAACAGAGGCTGAGGTCTCAGAGGTGGACTCGTTCAAGCTGAAGTCACCGAGGTGACCGAAGAATACATTTGTGGTAATGTGGGGTACACACCACATTACCACAAATGATACAGATGAAAAATCAATGGAAATCACTTGTCTTTACCTTCAATTGTGGAGGTTCGCAGGAACGAGGCAAGGGTACAGGTGAGTTCAGTGTCTTTATTAACAAGCGTGCCACAACAACCAACACAGTCTCTTTAAATACCTGCTTCCCCTATCACATCCTTTAACCATGTGACGTCACACCTTCCTTGTGCCTGTCTGGTATGAGACAGCTCTCCCAAGTGTCCACTACACAGCCCCCCCCGAACACTCAGAAAAGGCCAACCACTAAAACAGCGGTTCCCAAACTTTTCAGTCCGCGCACCCACTTCTACCTCCCGACTTAGCTGACGCACCCCCAATGCCCAAAACATGAAAAAAAAGAAAGAAAAGGCGTAGTCTTTATAGCCATACAGGTATCAAGTTTAATAATATAGGCTCCTGTTAACACAGAACAGATTGTGCAATAATGGGCCTAATGATCTCTCACTTTAGAAACAGTGGCGAGAATAATAGTAACAATATAAAAATGACAATAATAATATTTTAAGTCAAAATGGTCGTCGAGCGAGCCTACTCATCACAGATGAGTGATGACCAGCAGTTATTACTATGCAGGGCTCAAAATTAACTTTTTTTCTTGGTAGCACTGGTGCTCCCAAATGTAGAAGTTAGTACCACCAGCAAAGACTTCAGGAGCACCTACCCAAAAGCAAGGCAGTGACGGAGTGATAGAGATGCTCTGTCCATCTCCCTTCCTCCTCTCTCCCTCCCCCAGGAGAGCAGCCGCAGCTGCGCTCTCATTGTTTCCTGTAAGGAGCGCGGTCTCACAAAAAAAAGCGCACCAGATTTTTTTCACTAGTTGCACCGGTGCTCCCAAATATATTTAATAGTCGCACTGATGAAAATTTGGGCGCATACACGACCAAAATGGGCGCAATTTTGAGCCCTGCTATGTAACAAATAGGCCTATTTAACAAACTATAACAGTTACTAATGGTAACAAATATGCTATTCTGCCACAAAGAATCAAAATAACATAGGCCCAAGTTCAACATCATATTTTCTCTTTCGAGTACGAGTCTCATTGTGTTCTTTACCCCCTTCTCCTGTTGAAGTGTCCGAGTGAGTTTTCTGTGTTCTGTGCTCCTCATTTTCAGTTTCCCCTGTCTCGTCATCATCACTCTCTTTTTCCTGCTGGATTTCTTCATCCTGGTAGACTGCACAGCTCTCAGCTGGGCCAATGTATCCTGTCCTCTTTCATTTCTCCCAGATTTAATACCGGACAGAATGCCCGTTTTCAACCAGTTATGCATTTCGGCATATTATTGTTGTTGCTATCACAACAAGCTAGCACAGAGTTAGGAGAAAACCAAGTGCATTTTGTTTTTGTTTTTTTAATTTAAAATTTTCCTAAAACGTTTTTTAATTGAAAATGATTTGCATGAATGAATTTAAATAATTAAACTGTTAATCCTCCATTACAAAGTGTTTAAATTATTTATTTAATTATTTATGTATTTCAAGGTGCTCAGCTGCCATTACACTCGCGTACCCCCTAGCGGCAGCTCGCGCACCACAGGGGGTGCTTGCACCACACTTTAGGAATCCCTGCACTAAAAGAGTCTCAGCCCCGCATGGGCGGCCTGATAATCCGGCCCCAACGGAAACACATAAAGGCAGGCAGGGGCTGTGCAGGGGTCGGGGGGCAGCTCCTCTGGCCGCCAGGCAGGTTTAGAGGCACGATCTGAAACAAGAGCAGAAGTTTTATGTGGAGCTGATGAAGCAAGGGGTGGCTGGCCGCCGCGTGTGGGCTGAGCCACATTTACTGTTTCTTCTGACATTACGTGCGCAGCCTTGAGGTGGTCCACAGAAACCTGCTCTGAACGTCCCCCCACTTCCACTGTGAAGGACTTCGGCCCTGCCTCAATCACCTTGAAGGGCCCGTCATAAGGAGGCTGGAGCGGAGAACGGTGAGCATCATGCCGGATGAAAACATATTCCACTGAGAGAAGCTTTCGGGATGTACGATCTGGGGAGACAGTGGTGAAAAGGCACAGGGACAGCATTAGGGGACACGGGCTGGGTAGCCACTGCTGGCCCGGAGGCCGAAGCCTCAGGCAGGAACTCCCCCGGGACCCTCAGCGGCTGGCCGTGGACAAGCTCCGCCGATGAAGACTGCAGGTCCTCTTATGGAGTGGAACGCAGGCCGAGCAAGACCCATGGCAGATGATCGATCCAATTGGCGTTTGTGAGTGTTGCTCGGAGCGCTGCCTTCATGGATCGGTGAAAACGCTCACACAGCCCATTGGCCTGTGGGTTGTACACCGTGGTGCGATGGAGCTTCACACCCAGGCTCCCCGCTACTGCCGTCCAGAGCTCAGAGGTAAGCTGTGGCCCCCGGTCGGATGTGATGTCAGAGGGCGTACCAAACCTGGCCACCCAGGCAAAAATGAATGCCCGGGCAACCTCCACTGTTGCAGTGGAACACAGGGGCACCACTTCCGGCTCCCTGGTTGTCCTGTCTACCATGGTGAGGAGGTGAGTAAAACCCCCAGATAGGGGAAGTGGACCCACCAGGTCCACGTTGACGTGGTCAAACCATTTCTGTGGGATGAGAAACAGCTCCAGAGGTGCTTTAGTGTGCTTGTGCACCTTGGCATGCTGACAGGGCACGCAGGCAGCAGCCCTTCCTCGGACGTCCTTCCGGACCCCCGGCCAGACGAACCTCGCCCCCACCAGCTTTACCGAAGCTTTAACGCCCGGGTGTGAAAGGGCATTCACAGAGTCAAAAACCCAGCGGCGCCATCTAGAAGGGACCAATGGGCGGGGCTGCCCTAGGGAAACATCACAGAGAAACGTGGCCCCGCAGCCCTGAAAAGCCACATCCTCCAGGTGCAGCCCAGTCACAGCCGACCAGAACACCTGGATCTCCCTGTCTGTGAGCTGGTCAGCGGCCATGGCAGAGTAGTCCACCCCCAAATGCACAGAGGTGACCTGTGCCCTGGAGAGACAGTCAGCAACCAGGTTATCCTTCCCTGCCACATGGCGAATGTCAGTCATAAATTCCGAAATGACAGAGAGGTGGCGCTGCTGCCTCGCAGACCACGGCTCAGTACTCTTGGCCATGGCAAAGGTGATAGGCTTGTGGTCCACAAAGGCGGTGAACTCGCGACCCTCTAGCACAGGGCTCGAAATTGCGACCATTTTGGTTGCATATGCGCTCAAATTTGTATCAGTGCGACTATTAAATATATTTGGGAGCACCGGTGTGACTAGGGAAAAAAATATGGTGCACCTTTTTTTGTGAGACTGCGGTACTGCGGTCCTGCCAGGAAACAATGAGAGCGCAACTGCGGCTACTCTCCTGGGCGAGGGAGAGAGGCGTGCGGAACGGCGATGGACGGAGCAGTCTCTATTGCTCCGTCACTGCCTTGCTTTTGGGTAGGTGCTCCTAAAGTCTTCGCTGGTGCTACTAACTTCTAAATTTGGGAGCACCAGTGCTACCAAGAAAAGAAGTTAATTTCGAGCCCTGCTCTAGCAGGAACCTGAAGTGACGTAGCCAGGAAAAGAGCCAGCAGCTCCCTGTCAAATGCACTGCACCGCCTCTCAGTGTCCCTCAGCGTCCGGCTGAAGAAGCTGCTATGCGCCTCTCACTCACTGCTCGCAGACCACTCCCACTGCAGAATCTGAGGCATCTGTCGTCAGGGCCACAGGAGCAACCGCTGATGGGTGTGCCAGCAGGGCAGCATTGGTGAGTGCAGCCTTGGCGTCAAAAGCCTACAACCTCTCCAGTGACCAGTCCACAGATACGCTAGCCTTTTGACCCTTCAGCACCTCGTACAGCAGGCACATGAGGTGAGCTGCCCTGGGAATAAACCGGTTATAAAAGTTCACCATGCCGAGGAACTCCTGCAGGGCCCTAGCAGTCTGGGGCTGAGGATAGGCAGAGAAGGCCTCAACTTGGCAGGCAGGGGGACGGCCCCCAGGGGTGAGACATGGTGTCCCAGGAAGTTAATAGCAGTCAGGCCAAACTGGCACTTGGCCGGGTTCACGATCAGTCCATGTTCACTTAGCCGAGCAAACAGCAAACTAAGATGTGACAGGTGCTCGTCTACAGAAGCACTGGCCACCAGGATGTTATCCAAGTAAACAAAAATAAAGGGCATGTCTCGCAGGACATGCATCCTTTGAAAAGTCTGCGCTGCCACTTTTAGGCCGAACGGCATCTGCAGAAACTCGGATAATCCGAACGGAGTGATGACAGCAGTCTTAGGAACGTCCTGCGGGTGAACTGGCACCTGATGGTAACCCTGCACCAAATCCTCCTTCGAAAAGATTACTGCCCCTGCCAGGTGCACAGAGAAATCCTGGATGTGTGGGACGGGGTACCTGTCCGGGGTAGTGGCATTATTGAGGCGCCGGAAATCCCCCCAGGCACCAACCCCCTGCCCTCTTCCGGACCTTATGCAGGGGGGATGCCCATGGGCTGTCTGAGTGGCGCAAGATGCCAAGCTATTCCATTGTGGCAAATTCTCTCTTTGCGATTGCCAGCTTGGTGGTATCCAGACGCCGCGCCCGGGCAAAAACCGGTGGACCGACTGTGGTGAGGTGATGCTCCACACCATGCTTCTCGACCACAGTAGAGAATGGAGGGATGGTCAGGGCCAGAAACTCAGCAAGGAGTCGCTGATATACATCCCCTCTAGCAAGGACGTTGGTGAGGGCAAGCGGCGCGAAGCTCCCCAGCGTGCAGGGGTAGGTGGCAAACAAAACGGCGTCAATCAGGCGGCGATTTGCTCCGTCCACTAGCAGTCTTTGCACGCACAAGAAATCCGCACCCAGTATGGATACTGAGACAGAAGCTACAATAAACTCCCACCCGAATAGTCGTCCATTAAAAGACACAGTCACAAACCTTGAGCAGAAGGTGCGAATAGGCATACCGTTCGCGGCGTTGAGCGGAGGTCCAACGCTGCCAGCCAGGGCATCCACGGCTGACGCTGGCATGACCCTCAGCTGAGTGCCTGTGTCCACCAGCAGGTGACACCTGGAAAACTCGTCCTCCACGAAAAGCAGCCGTTCCGCCGCACCAGTTCCCCAGCTGCTACTGAGCACCAGCCCTGGTATTTCCCTGGTTGCAGAAGGGCAGGGCAGAATACAGCGCCTTGCCTTGGCTCCAAAACGGCGATGATAAAAACAGAGCTCCCGATTTTCCGTCTGGCACACCGCCACCGTGGCCATGGCTGGCGCAGCCCCATCCTGTAGCGGGGGCTGCAGCTGTCCCGGGAGCGCAGCGTGCACGTCAGAGCAACGGGATGCCAGCAGAATCCTGTCGGCCTCCTCCACCAACCCTCAGTAATCCTTTGAGCACGTGAGAGGCGATGTGTCGAGAGCTGTGTGCACCGGCGGTGGAAGCTGGCGGAGGAACAGCTGGATAAAGAGGAAGGAAGTATCACCGGATCTCATCAGCGCCAGCATGTTCTCCACCCGTATCTTTGCTGTGGGCTTTGCGTTCTCCAAGCCGTTGAGCGACAGCAGCCGCACCGCCCGCTCGGCGTCAGATAGCTGGAACACTTGCAGCAACATGGCCTTCAGCGCACCGTACTTCCCTGTCAGCGGCAGGTCTTTCAGCAGCCCCATGATGCGGCGGGTGGTGGAGGAGTCCAGGGTTGAGGAAATACATGGAAATACCTGGTCTCATCGGCTGTAATCCCACGGAGGTGAAACTGCGCGTCAGTATGTTGGAACCAGGGATCTGGGTCGTGCTGCCAAAACTCCGGCAGCTTAACTGTCGCCACAAAAATCACGGGAGAAGCGGCAGGAATCTGTGCCGAATTACACAGCTGGGTGTCGTGACTGGCATCCATGATCACATCAGGGTCACCAATGTGGAGGTTCACAGGAACGAGGCAAGGGTACGGGTGAGTTCAGTGTCTTTATTAAGAAGCATGCCACAACAACCAACACAGTCCCTTTAAATACCCGCTTCCCCTATCACACCCTTTAGTCCCGTGACATCACACCTTCCTTGTGCCTGTCTGGTGTGAGACAGCTCCCCCAAGTGTCCACTACACTATCAATGCTGCTACACTGAAATGCTTCTGAAATGCCTGGGATAAAATTCACAATTAAACACTTCTGATTTCTGCTTCAATTAATGTTTACTGCATACACACAATCCATCATAGGTTCTCTAACAAGGATTGTTCTCAATGCCACTACAGTATATTAGGAAAAACAAATCTCGCAATGTTGTAGGCTGTAGGGTTGAGAGAGAGAGAGAGAGAGAGAGAGAGAGAGAGAGAGAGAGAGAGAGAGAGAGAGAGAGAGAGAGAGATTGAATATGTCGACTGAGAAGAGTGGTGATGTGGTCGGCTGCGACGCCTCCATCATGAGGAACGCCTGGGAGATCAGAGAGAAAGAGTATGAGATGGAATTTGCAGTATAACTTTGAAGGAACAGAGAAGAGTGCTCTGAAGTCGTAAGACCAAAGATTTATTCATATGTACTGGTTGTGTCAAACTAATTACACTCATTCAAATAAATTCCTGGGATTTACCTTAAACTTAAAAAGCACGCTTGTTTTATTCCTCGTTTGGTGGACGTGACAGATAGTGATGACAAATATTCCTCACATAACTGAACATAAAATGAGGACTCCAGTAAACTCCAGTAAAAGTATGTCTTCAATTTTTCAAATTGTAATGGTAATGGTAGCAGTAGTATGCTTCACTCCTAAAAATGCTGATATAAAACCTTTAAAGTACTGTACATACTTTTTCACGAATGTTGGCTATTTATTGGTTATTTATCTGTACATTGATAATATACATATATTCACATCATTAAACGTAAAAGCATTAACCCGAAGCACATGTTTCTGGAGGTGGGAGGAAGCCGGAAACCCCCGGAGAGAACCCACGCAGACACGGGGAGAGCATGCAAACTCCGCACAGAGCTGGACTCTAACCTGGAATGGCCTTGTTGTACGGAGACAGCGCTACCCACTGCACCACTGCCACCACTACTTTTAAGAGGTATATTATACGGTATTTGACAACCTTGGTATTGGTACCACATAATGATACTAATACCATATGATATTTAGTTTTTGTTGTCATTTCCACAAAGGAAGAGATTAAAAAGACTCATTGGTTGCCCCAGCACTAGTTCACTATTGTGAAACATGAGTAACTCCTCTGTCGTATGTACACGGTCTTTGTATCCAAGACAGAATGATGATGTACCATGACGTGGCAGATTCATAGTCAATTTAGGAGGATTTGTTGGCATTCAGGGGGGAAGAGTTTTCAATGAGACAGGAATCAACTTTTGACCCCCAAAAAGGTATGACCTCGACTCATTCGTTTAATAATGCAAAACTTATCAATTTTAAAGTTATGTTGAATTTTTTTAAAAAAAAAGGCCCATTGATATGAACAAATTGGTATTTAAGGAGTTAAGATCAAAAGACAATGAAGTTTGATTGGTATGATCACTACTGGTCGTTACGAAACTGACTTAATGAATGTGAAAAATCATTATTTTATGGCAGGTTGATGAGGTCTATTTTGTATGTATTCAGTTTCTGTTTCACTACGCTAGATGTCGCTGTAGAACACCAGATGTCACTGAATTTGTTTTATTACTCCACTACACATTTCAGGTTTTTTTTAGAATTAATGTTAACCCAATTAGCATGGACATTTTTTGGCATGTGAACTGGTTCACTCTACCTATGACACTTTTTTCCATATGCAAATAAAAAGTCTTATTCTCAAAAGTTTGTGTTCCTTCCCAAATTTACTGCCATCTAGTTTTCCTTCTGATACCAGGGCAGCCTATCCTAACCCACAATTATACAAATGCTGCAAACTCTATACCAGGGCTTTGAACCGGTTCATGGAACAAAAATAGAAATCAGAAACTTTTGGTATTTTGCCAGGAACAAAAATGAAACGAAAAACAAAAACCTGATTGCCCTCTTCTTCTTCTGTTCCTTTTGGCTTTTCCCTTCAGGGGTCGCCACAGTGAATCAATTGCCTCCATCTAACCCTGTCTTCTGCATCCTCTTCTCTCACATCAACTACCTTTATGTCCTCTTTCACTACATCCATAAACCTCCTCCTTGGTCTTCCTCTAGGCCTCCTGCCTGGCAGTTCAAAACTCAGCATCCTTCTACCAATATATTCACTATCTCTCCTCTGGACATGTCCAAACCATCTCAGTCTGGCCTCTCTGACTTTATCTCCAAAACCTCTAACATGTGCTGTCCCTCTGATGTACTCATTCCTGATCCTATCCTTCCTGGTCACTCCCAAAGAGAATGTCAGCATCTTCATCTCTGCTACCTCCAGCTCTGTCTGCTGTCTTTTCTTCAGTGACACTGTCTCTAGACCAAACAAAACCGCTGGTCTCATCACAGTATTTTACACCTTTCCTTTCATTTGAGCTGAAACTCTTCTATCACACATCACACCTGACACTTTTCTCCACCCGTTCCATCCTGCCTGGACACGCGTCTTCACCTCTTTTCCACACTCTCCATTGCTCTGGACTGTTGACCCTAAGTACTTAAAATCCTCTACCTTCTTGATCTGTTCTCCCTGTAACCTCACTCTTCCACTTGGGTCCTTCTCATTCACACACATGTACTCTGTCTTACTGCGGCTAACCTTCATTCCTCTCTTTTCCATCAGAAACCTCCACCAGGGTTCAGTTGGGTTTCTCTGTCTGTTAAAGCGCTTTGAAATGTCTGCTGTCATGATTAAGCGCTATATAAATAAAACTTGATTGATTGATTGACCTCTCTAGTTTCTCCTCCACCTGTTCCCTGCTCTCATAGCTGATCACAATGTCATCTGCAAACATCATAGTCCATGGAGATTCCTGTCTAACCTCGTCTGTCAGCCTGTCCATCACCATAGCGAACAAGGAGGGGCTCAGAGCTGATCCCTGATGCAGTCCCACCTCCACCTTGAACTCCTCTGTCACACCTACAGCACACCTCACCACTGTCTTACAGTCCTCATACATGTCCTGTAACGCTCTCACGTACTTCTCTGCCACTCCAGACTTCCTCATACAATACCACAGTTCCTCTCTGGACACCCTGTCATCAGCTTTCTCCAGATCTAGAAAAACACAATGCAGCTCCCTCTGGCCTTCTCTGTACTTCTCTATCAACATCCTCAAAGCAAATACTGCATCTGTAGTACTCTTTTTTTGGCATGAAACCATACTGCTGCTCACAAGTGCTCACTTCTGCCCTTAGTCTAGCTTCAACTACTCTTTCCCATAACTTCATTGTATGGCTCATCAGCTTTATTCCTCTGTAGTTGCCACAACTCTGCACGTCTCCCTTGTTGCTAAAAATGGGCACCAGCACACTTCTCCTCCATTCCTCAGGGATCTTCTCACTATCTAAGATTCTGTTGAACAACCCAGTCAGAAACTCTACTGCCACCTCTCCTAGACACTTCCAAACCTCAACAGGTATATCATCAGGACTGTCTGCCTTTCCACTCTTCATCCTCTTCAATGCCCTCCTCACTTCATCACTAATCTTTGCTACATCCTGGTCCACAACAGTCACCTCTTCTAGTCTTTGTTCTCTCTCATTTTCCATGTTCATCAACTCTTCAAAGTATTCTTTCCATCTTCCCATCACACTACTGGCACCTGTCAATAGACTTCCATCCCTATCCTTAATCACCCTAACCTGCTGCACGTCCTTCCCATCTCTGTCTCTGTCTCTGTCTTGCCAACCTGTATAGATCAGTATCCCCCTCTTTACTGTCCAACCTAGCATGCAAGTCATCATAAGCCCCTTGTTTGCCTTTGCTACCTCTACCTTCCCCTTATGCTGCATCTCCCTGTACTCCTGTCTACTCTCCTCAGTCCTCTCAGTGTCCCACTTCTTCTTAGCTAACCTCTTTCTCTGTATACACTCCTGTTCCTCCTCATTCCACCACCAAGTCTCCTTATCTACTTTCCTTCCAGATGACACACCAAGTACTCTCCTACCTGTCTCCCTGATCACATTAGCTGTAGTTCAGTCATCTGGGAGCACCTCCTGACCATCCAGAGCCTGTCGTAACTAAAAGCAGCAGTCTTTCTTTTTCAGCTTCCACCATTTCCTCTTCTGCTCCGCCTTTGCCCTCTTCATCTCCTTCACCACCAGAGTCATCCTACACACCACCATCCTATGCTGTTTGGCTACACTCTCGCCTACCACTACTTTGCAGTCACTGATCTCCTTCAGATTACACCGTCTACACCAGATGTAGTCTACCTGTGTGCTCCTACCTCCACTCTTATAGGTCACTCTATGTCCCTGCCTCTTCTGGAAGAAAGTATTCACTATAGCCATTTCAATCATTTTTGCAAAGTCAACTACCATCTGTCCTTCTGCGTTCCTCTCCTGGATACCAAACCTGCCCATCACCTCCTCATCACCTGTTTCCTGCACCAACATGTCCAATGAAGTCTGCACCAATGACAACACTTTCACTTCTAGGTTTGCTCTGCATCACTTCATGAAAGTACCAACCAGAATTTCTCCTCCTCCAGCTTACATCCTACCTGTGGAGCATACCCACTAACAACATTGAACATCATATCTTCTATTTCTAGCTTCAGACTCATCACTCTATCTGACAATGTTTTCACCTCCAGGACATTCCTAACAAACTCCTCCTTCAAGATAACTCCTACTCAATTTCTCTTCCCATCTACACCATGATAGAACAAGCTGAACCCTGCTCCTAAACTTCTAGCCTTGCTACCTTTCCACCTGGTCTCCTGGACACACAGTATGTCTACCTTCCTTCTCTGCATCATGTCAACCAACTCTCTACCTTTTCCTGTCATAGTTCCAACATTCAACGTCCCCACTCTCAGTCCTATACTCTTGGCGTTCCTCTTCTCTCTCTTCCTACAAACACACTTTCCTCCTCACCTTTTCCTCCTCTCTTCTCCTTCTTCGGCCAACAGTCCAATTTCCACCGGCACCCTGTAGGTCAACAGCACCGATAGCGGTCGTTGTTAACCCGGGCCTCGACCGATCCAGTATGGGAGTCGTAGGTTTGATTTGCATGTTTGATTTGGCAAAACTCTTACGCCGGATGCCCGTCCTGGCGCAACCCTCTGTATTTATCCGGGCTTGGGACCGGCACAATAAGACACTAGCTTGTGTCCCCTTGTGGCTACATTGAAAACCTGATTGCCCAAACTAGTTAAATCACAAGAATATACGTTTGCGTAGACACCAGCTGGCTTGTAATATTCCATCCTTATTCTAAGTTTTCATAGCTTACTGGTTGATTTTAAGCAAGAGAAACAGACATACATCTACAAAATATAGATCTTATTGATTTGCAAAAAGATGCCAAGATGTGGGGGAGTCAGGTCTCAGAAATAAAGTTCTGGGGCCCACAGTGAAGAAGCAAACCCAGAAGATTAAAAAAACAAACAAAACTTTATTTTTTGACAAATTCTCTGTGTGACCAAGTACAGATTTAAGAGATGTTACGAAATCTTGATTACAATCATAATTTTTATGGTGTTGCCAAACAGCAGCTTGAAGTTTAGATTTTTAAATAGATTCCCAAATACAGACCAGAAGCTCCAGCACAATTAAGATTGAACACCAGTATCCCAGGAAAAAATTGGTTGTTCACATTGCCGTGTCTCCGTGGTGCACTGGCGTCATGTGTCCCCTACCTCACACCCTATGCTGCCGAGATAGGCTCCGGCTCCCCGTGACCCGCTACAGCGGATACAGCGGTGGTAATCTGAAAATGACTGACTGACATTATTGCCTTTGCTAGTGCGAAATTCTTTACTGGGAAATCCACAAGACATATGAAAAAAAACAAAACAATTGTGCTAATAACACAAACGTGAATTTAATGGATCACAACAACATTTTGGAAATTGGAATGGTATACGTATATGCATTTTCACATAGGAGGTAGCTAGTCTGAAGATTACAATAATGTAGATCCCCAATGATTTACCATTCCACAAAGTGAAGTAACCCATCAACTTTGGTGCATAATTAAGGAATGAACTCATAAAGTTTTATTTCATTTCCTTTTACATTGCCAGAAAAGGTTTTCTATATTTTCTCTGTTCCCCTATGCAAAAACTCCATCGATGATTTCCAGTAGAGTAGTCTTTTAACACATTTCTGAGTATCCTTCTGAGTATAGCCAAATTAAACCACAACGCATTCTGAAGTTTTTGAAAATTTTGGGAAAAGGATTTCATAACTTGGAATTTTTTTGATGAGCTGTATGACTTGTTTTCTGTCCCTAAATTTGTTTCTGAACACATGACAGCGGTTACTACATGATTCAACAATGCTCTTGAGGGGGTCACATGAGTTAATATACTGCTCCAGAGTCCCTTCCAGGTCTTCTCCATGGGTCAGCAGAACAATTGTGCTGTCTCTGATGCTCCAGCCAAGTTTGTACTCCAGTTTTTCCAATATTCCGTGCTCATTATCCGTAAATCTTCCCAGTTGCATCACGAGAAGCACAACACATTGTCCTGGTTGACAGTACATCCTACACTTTTCTACCTCTTCATGGTTGTTTTGCAGTTGGTCGTGAAAGAAATCTGGAGTGTCGACCACTCTTACCGGCTCTCCAAAACTTTTATGCGCTATTTTGAACTCACAATTGGTGGTGACTGGCATGGAACTAGGATGAGATGTAAAAAGCTGGTTTGTATTCAGATAAGGGTTGTCAGCTATGAGGATGGTGTTTGCAGATGCACTTTTTCCAGTCCCAGTTATTCCCAGCAGGACGATACTAAACTTGACGTGCGGCGTACATTTGTCATGGCCACCTAAGGGATGCAAAGTGATTTTTCATGCACAGGTCTTCAATAAATAAGATTGCAGTATTAAAAACACACAAAAATACAATGTGAAGGAAATGCTAAATCCTTAAAAACACTTCGGGTATCAAAACAATATACAAAATATATTAAAAAAATAAAATTATATTATATATATATATATATATATATATATATATATATATATATATATATATATATATATATATATATATATATATATATATATAGTATACTGTTTGATACCCGAAGGGAAATTGAGATCACTCTCTAGTAATTCAATCAAACACATGCATATATATACCGGTATATTAGTATGTACAGGCCCCTGTAACACACACACACATACATACGCACACACTAGGTGGTCTGTAAATTTGCAGTGGGAGGCAGCTCGACATGGTGCGCCCCAAATGAGAAACTTGTAAAAGAGGACTGTACCTTGCTCAACGATGCCTCGGCAGTGACTGGGAGGTGAGCTGACACCTCATACAGTCAGCTCACACTCCGGGTGTTTTTGGGCGGGAGCGGGAATTGAACCGCTGATCTTGGAACATTGGACGATCCGCTCTACCGCAGAGCCACTGCCGCCCCAGTGGCTCAGTTTTATCTTTACATTGCTACGATACAGTATTAATTTAATTGACCTAAATTCTGACCAATCCAGAACAGAATAGTGTCTTCAAATTATATACACATTTATTTAAAATATTATAAAAATATAAAAATAATTAAAATCAGAGAAGTACATGCTCCCAGAGATCTGTAGATTGTCAGGCTATTTTGTCTGGAATAGTTACCATAAGGCATCACGGCGGTGCAGTGGGTGGCGCTGTCATTGCACAGCAAGGTGGTTCCAGGTTCGACTCTGTGTGAAGTTTGAATGTTCTCCCCGTGTCTGCGTGGGTTCTCTCCGGGTTCTCTCTCTTGGGCAGTAATCTGAGGGTGGCGGATGCCAAAAGACTGATCTGCAGCGCTGGTTGAGACATTGTGGGAGTAAAATTACACTCTCTTACTGTAGTTTTAGAGAGGAGGACATTGTCCAAACTAAGGGCCGTCTTGGACAATGAGTTCCACCCACTGTACAGGACACTGATGGGACAAAAAAGTACCTTCAGTACTTGGATGACCCTTCCTAAATACACTTCTGAACACCATAGGAACGCTTTTCTGCCTGTGGTCACCAGGCTGTACAATGCCTCACAATAACTCCAGGACAATAGTTGGATATGACGGTGCGCGTTTGTATCTCTGAATGTTCGTAAGTTGATTATTCATATCTTGAGGACTCCCTGCATCTAATATACCATAGTGCCATCCAAGCAACAAGCTTATCTAGTCAATCCTGTCAGCAAGCTACATTAAATCTAGATTATATTAGATGTTGTTTCCATATTTATCTTACAACATTGAACCACAAGGACATTTTGATATTCAACAAAACATGATGATAGAAACCCTTATTGAGATAATGTACTGACAAACACAATATACGCCTTAGACCTCTGTCCTCTATACATACTGTATGTATATTTTCAGAACTCTTATTTAGCAAAGAGGGTCTTACCTTTTTTTCTCTAAGGATGCTCGTCTTCTTTGAACAACATCTTCACTATAATTTGTGTAGGTAAACAGGTATGCTTGTTGACCTTGGCATGATTTCCTGCATTGTTCAGCCAGGTTTTTATCAGTTGCCCAACCAATAGTGAACTGTTCCTTTAGATGAATGAGTGACTTGAAGCTGTTTTGGTCTGGTAACAAGACGGTCAGGTGCCTCACCAGATCTTCTCCAAATACTGTCTTGTGCTTGTACACTTCAGAATAGATTTCTTTCTTTTGGATATTTTCTGAATCTATTGCAAGTATGAACATGTTGGGACCAGGATAGGATGATGCCATGAAATCAATGATCTTCTGGTCTGGGAAATTGCAGTCTTCATCAAAGAGGTGAAGGCCAAATATTCTGAAGGATTCATTCTTTGCCATGACAAGGCCATTTGGCAGGGTGACAAAAGGCGTATTATCTTTGAAGATGTTGTTTTTGATGGTGTTCTTTAACTCAGCACTCTTTCCGAATAGAGCAATAGTTAAGGGTTGTGGATATGCTGTAAGACAAGAGGGGTTTTTTGTTAGTAATGAAATACAGAACTTTAAAATCCTAAACTGACCAGGGAAACACATGAAGAAATGAGTTGTACGAAATATCTCCAAACAATGAGTCTAATTTTTAATACTGTGGAAGCAGAGTCCTTCAGGAGCTCCTGCTAACGTTAGCAATCCTGAACTAGCACAGCACGCAATGGAATGCATATCTACTATGTTTGAATACCTGTTGTGTTCACAGTCACCAGTTAACTTTGAATCCTGGATCTTTTGCTGTGTGGCAACAGCCGTCCTCTCAACAACATACTAATAAAAGTACAATGTTTCTCATTGCCTTAATATTTTATATGATATGAAATGAAGTTTCAGTTAGCAAGCAATGTAGTAGTAAAAACCACAAGACAAGGTAAGATAATCTGAAAAATACAACCAGTATTTGGATAATGACTCAGTGTTCTCGTTTGCGTGACACAAGGTCGTTTGCATGTGACCTTGTGTCTGACGCACTTTTTTTGACACACGATCGTCAAAACTTGGGACCCAAGTTTTGAATGCACTTCCATTCAACAAAAATATTCACAATCGTTCCATTTCTCCTCTTCAATTTCAAACCTGCAAATTGCCAGTATGTTTTCATCTCACGCAAGAAACTTGCATTATTCTACCTTATCAAAATCAACTAAACGGCAACACGACATCTGCTCGTTTTACATGCTGCAGTGAGAGAGGAATTAGTTAGATCTTCCAGAGCAACCATAAGCTGTTGCTTATGCTTGGAGAGTCCTGTTGGGTTTCTCTGTCTGTTAAAGCGCTTTGAAATGTCTGCTGATGTGAATAAGCACTATACGAATAAAAGTCGATTGATTAATTATCACATGCCTCCAAAAAAGATGCAAAAGTTGGCGAAAAAGCAAGTGACACTGAGTGCTGTCTTGAATAAAAATAATCAAAAATTAATGAAGAAAAAGAGACAGATATTACTGACAGATATTACTGAAATGTGTGTGGAGAAGGTTTTGTCAGCTTGGTGCAGTGTCCACAGGAGAATATATGAATTAAAGGCAAAGAAAACTTTTGAGTCTAAAGCACAACTAAAAAAAACTGTGATACATCTTTCTTTATTTCTAAAACTGTTTTTTTTTTATAAAACTAATGCATAATTTTACTCTTTTTTCTTTCTACTGATACAGTTATGTTGTTAATAAAAACATTAAAATTAACAGTTTGTTTAATTTTTATATTGTACTATTTGCAAAACTCAATCCTTGCGTACGCTTCTACCATATATTCTCATATTACTTTTGGGATGCAGAACCGTCATGTTGGGATGCACAAAATTTTCTTGAAGCGCATCCTAGGGATGCAATGCTTTCTTGAGGTAAAATGAACTCTGATGACTATACTGCATTGATGTATTACTGCCCTCTACTGTTATTAAAGATCCCTTGGAAATGTAAAAATATCAAGCTGATATTTTTTCTCATGTGGACACTCCTAACCTTCTAAACCTGCCAGCATTTAATGTTTTTTGAAAACATTGTTGGTCTGACGAAAATTAAATATCAAGCTATTGTAGCGTACAGTATAAACTAATCCCACAAGCCGATGATTCACAGAATGTTCATATATTCCACATTAAATATGCTATTTTTACTTTATGAACCAGTATGCCATCAGAGCTGACTTTTGTTTTAATCAGTGTTTAATGTGTGTGTTGTAAGTAATAGTATTTGTTTTGTGTCATAATCAAATATTTTTGAAAGCATAAACTGTGTATTACGTGTAACGTTTTACATAAGACTATTTACCAAACCTCGCCAAAATGCCAGCTTTTTACAGAAGCACTTGCATTATTTTTAGACTGTTTTCCAGTTTGAGTGAAGTGCGCATGGCAAAAAATGTTTCTCCAGATTTTCAACAACAGCTTCCTTCTTTGTCACAGGTCTAGTGATAACAACATATTTGGTGACTTAGAGCCTCAGTAACTGAACGTAGTTTCTTGTTACTGCAAAACCTGTAAAGCAATGAAAAAACATACTGTCAAGTACCGTACTTTTCGATATCTGTTCAAAAGTGAACAGGACCCAACCCTAACAAAGAAACAGTTTATAGTCAGAAGTATAATAAAAGCTAGTTGAAATGAAAAATATCTTCATGCACATTATGTACATTTAATTTTAGGTTTAGGTCTGTAAATATAGTAAAAATTCAACAGGTCATGTACTGTGTTACTGAACAAATTCTAATGAGTAGTAGAGAATTGAAAAAGTGAGAAACATGATTCAGTTAAATGCTACTGCACATACTATATGATTATCAAAACGAGGTTTAGATTATGAATGTATCATAAAGTCTTATTTATTTACATTACCTCATAAGAGAGATCAAAATTTCCCCTAAAGGGTATTTATGGTTGGTGCAGCAAAGAGCAAATGTCTGTTCTTTATTCATGATGATGACAACTCCCCCTTACTTCAATGTAAAGTATGTCGGGGACATAAGTCTTTGTCTGCTGAAGTAAATATAATTTTTTTCTTTTACATTTTATAAACATTGAAAGCATAACTTCACAATCTGTATCTGTGTCTCCACAAAAAAGCTAGAGAGTATAATGCAAAACCAGGAGAAATAAGCATCACTTACGTGGTGGTGGTCTTTCAAAATTCATGCTAGTTGACCTGGACAGAGCAGACATTAGGAAGTTTTCCCTGGAGTATCTGGATCAGTTCTGAAGCATGAGAAAGTAAAATACACTGACTTATGTTGAACCACCCCCAGGGCGGAGAGAAGTAATCAATGTCTCACAAAAATAGTAGAGAGCTGAAATCTGTTCATTCTCCAACAAGTTGAGGATAGAGAGAGATGGGTATCCGTGCTTCGATGCCTGAAGGTGAACTTTTTAAGCATTTTTCAACTTGTTGTAAATATGTGATTCTTGTTTCTCATTTTAAAACAGCTCCATTTATGTTTTTGTTTGTAGGTCCTTCATTGAGGATTGTGATGATAGGAAAAACTGGAGTTGGGAAGAGTGCTGCTGGCAACACCATTGTTGGAAAGAAGGTCTTTCATTCCTCGGCAAGTGCACAGTCTATAACGGAAACCTGTGAAAAAGAACGGGTTCAGAGTCGCAGGAAGATCTACGTAATCGATACACCTGGGATTCTGGATACTTCTAGAAGTCCAGAGAACTTAAAGACAGAAATCACTAAATGTATCCAGGTGTCCTCTCCCGGTCCTCATGCCTTCCTGCTGATAATTCAGATTGGCAGGTTCACCAAAGAAGAAGAACACTGCATCCAAGCCCTGGAGAAAATCTTTGGACCCGAGGCTTCTAAGTACATGATTGTTCTGTTCACACGTGGAGATGAGCTAAAGGGCAGAAGTATTGAGAACTATGTACAGACGGGCCACCCAAAACTTCAAGAAGTGATAAACAGGTGTGGTAATAGGTACCATGTCTTCAACAACAAGCAAAAGAGAGACAGAAGGCAAGTGGTTCGGTTGATTAATATGATTGATAACATGGTTGCAGCAAATGGAGGAAAGCACTTCAGTCAAGAATTTTTTGAAGAGGCAGAAAAGACCATCCTGCAGCAGAAGTCTCAAAGAAAAAAAGCAGAAGAGCAGATTTATGACTTCTCCTTCATGTCTGAGCTGCTGAGGAGGGTCATTCTGTTTCAGGCTATACTGAACGCTGCTGTGCAAGAAAACACTGACAACCTCTCAAATCCATCGCCGCCTTAGCCTACAGCAACGTGATGCAGTACACTGATGGAAACAGACCATCTACCATTCCAAGCTCATGTTCTCATTTGATAGAGAAAAGCTGAAATAATTTAAAATCTGTTTGTGCAACAAGCCACAGTTTCTTGGGAAAGTGGGAGTTTTGTCAGAAAATATTGTAGAAGCATATTTGAACCTAGAGCTATTAAGAGGTTATGGGCATCATTCATTGGTCACTGACTAATCAGCAACAGTTTAACCAGTCAGTTAGCACTTACTTTTAGAAACACTAATGAGTATCTACTTTTCTGTGAGGATACATTGATTTTTGGTGGTTTGATATGTTTGTAAATCAAATCTGATCTTCTTTTTGAGATGTGTGAAGTTGGTGCAAGACAGTACTTTATGATTGTATTTGACCTTTACTGAATTAGAGTCAATGAATTAGCTTGTTGACTGTGACAATGAGTAAATTTGAAAATGTCAAATGCTTGAAAATCCCTTCCGATAGTGCCTCTCTTTGTTTTCCAGTTTAGCCCATAAGCCCAATATGAATATTCTTCATGCAGATCTTCTGTATCTACAGTATGTTCACGAAATATTTAATTCACACTCGTGGACAATTAGAAATAAACCAATTCACCTGAAGTGCATGTGTTTGGAAGTTGGAGGAAACCAGAGAACCCGGGGAGAAACCACGCAGACACGGGGAGAACATGTTAACTCTGCACAAAGAACTCAAAGCCGGAACCTGAATACATAACATGAAGCATAATACATTGGTAGGTAATACAGAAGTGAATCAAAAGGCCAGTTTATAGCCTATATATTAGATAGTTCAATTCTGAAGTTATGTATTGCCAATTTGACCTTCTTTTAAAAATGTTCACTGAGCCATTTTTTATAATGATAAATAATGACAAAGATGAAATTCTTTTCCTAAGATTTCTCTGTATGTTTCTGGGAATCTCTAATAAACAAGTAGTAGCAAGGGAGTTAGCACTGTTTTGTTAGGTTGGTGTTAATGCATCAAGAGCTTTGTACATATAGTAACCCGGTTAGTTTGAGATTATATATATATATATATAATCTCATTATGTGTGTGTGTGTATGTGTGTGTGTGTGTGTTACTACTGTGGTCAAGTCTATAATCACCAAATACAGGCACAGCTTGTTTCGGATTAAATTGTTCTCAAATACACATTACAGTATACATGTAAAAATAAAAATCTGGTTTACATCATTTCACTTGAATTTACTTTTGTCATCCACAAGGATTGGACTGTTAAAATGCCAACAAAACTGTTAAAAGCACATGATATCACTGTCACTGTTCAATAAATAAGAATAAAAACACACAATATCTTATTGAAATAAGTATGTATAATTCCAAGATATACTGTATATTTTATAATTTTCATGTTTTACTACGTAGGCTCTTGACTGGTAGCTCTTGACTGGCAGTTTTATGAATACTAAATGAATGAACATCTTAGTACAATCACCAATTTTACAGCAGTTTTTCATTTACTCTCACTGTGGTATGTGACAGATAATCTGTGAAAAAACACCTAAACACATAGAGACCCACCTAATCCTTCTAATATCATTTACAGCTATAAACTTTCATGACAATATTGACACCTACCACTGAACCCAACACAGGAATTTCAAACATTACTTTGCGTATCAAGAACACAAAACATCCCAAACATTCAGGAAGAGAGCTTGAAGAGCCTGTCAGGTAGGAACTTACTGTAAAAGAACTGACAAAAAATGCAAAACAACTACCATTGTGGCAGGAGGCGGAGTTCTGCCCAGAAGTTCACGGCTGTACCTGACTAGACTGATTAGCCTGAGACTTTTTAAACTGGTTCCACTTTTGGTTTTCTGCCAGATTGTTTTCTACCCTTGGCGACGCCTCTATTTCCTGGATTTTTTTCTGTTTGGATCAAACCTAGTGTTCTGCTTATGGGTCTGAACCCTGTCTATGACAGACGTACATGCACATTTTGCAGATCATAAGGGTGTGTAGCCTGTGTCAGTCATCCAAGTCAAGAGATAAATCAAGAGCAAAAACAATCAACTGAGCAAAACAGAGAATCTTTATCCTTCCTGATTTAGAGATTGGGGAAGAGTTCCACAAACAAAAGTCTCATTATACACATCTAATAATAATAGCCATTGGGTCTTGGGCGCTTTCCATCCTGAAGAGACGTTACATTCACACTGAGCTCTGGTAACATGATAGGTTTCCCAAGATTGTCAGCAGTTTCTGGACCAACAATAGGCACATTAAAATAAGCAAAGAACCCATCAAAGTCATCAAGACACAGAATCAGATAAATATAATCATGTATAAAAGTTCTCCCCTGGTGGCCGGGCCTCTGCTCACAGGGCCGGCCGGGCTCAGCCCGAAAGGACAACGTGGGCCCGACCTCCGAGGAAACTGTACTGGACGGGTGCAGTGTGGATTGGGTGGCAGTCGTCGGCATGGGGCTCGACAACCCAATCCCCAAACAAAGAGTGTAGCTCTAGGGCATGGAATGTTACGTCGCTGGGGGGAAGGAGCCAGAGCTTGTGAGGGAGGTTGAGAGGTACTTACTTATCAGGCTCACCTCCTCCCACAGCTTGGGCTCTGGAACCCAAATCCTTGAGAAGGACTGGACTCTCCACTTTTCTGGTGTTTCCTACGGTGAGAGCCTGCTTATAGCACCACAGCTCAGCTGTCATATGTTGGAGTTCACCCTGGTGAACGAGAGGGTCACGTCCCTGCGCCTTCGGGTTGGGGACAGGTGTCTCACTGTTGTTTCAGCTTACAGACCAAACAGCAATGTGGAATACCAGGCCTTTTTTTAGTCCCTGGGAGGGGTACTGAATAGTGCTCCGACTTGGAACTCCATTGTTCTTCTTGGGAACTTCAACGCTCACGTGGGAAATGACAGTGAGACCTGGAAAGGAGTGATTGGGATTAACGGCCTCCCATTCTGAGCACAACTGGTGTTCTGTTATTGGACTTCTGTGCTAGTCACAGTTTGTCCATAATGAACACCTTGTTCAATCAGGGATGTCCATATTTACAATTGGCCCCAGGACACCCTAGGCCGGAGGTCAATGATCGACTTTGTTATCGTATCATCAGAAGTCTGACTGCGTGTTTTGGACACTCGGGTGAAGAGAGGGGCGGAGCTGTCAACCGATCACCACCTGGTGGTAAGCTGGGTCCACTGGCAGAGAAGGGGGCCAGAAAAACTCAGCAGATGTTCTTTCGCCTCCATTTCGTCGAAGCGGCTGCTTGGAGCTGCGGTCCCAAGGTCTCTGGTGCCTGTTGCGGTGGTAACCCCCAAACCCCGGTGGTGGACACCGGAAGTAAGGGATGCTGTCAAGCTGAAGAAAGAGTCCTACCAAATCTTGTTGAATTGTGGGTCTCAAGAGGCAGCTGACAGGTATAGGCAGGCCAGGCGTAATGCAGCTTGAGTAGTTGCGGAGGCAAAAACTAGGGCCTGGGAGGAGATCGGGGAGGCCATGGAGGAGGAGTATCGGTCAGCCTCGAAGAAATTCTGGCAAAAAGCGGTGCACAGCCAACATTGTTTACAGTAGAGGCAGAGAGCTGCTGACCTCGCCTGAGGATATTGTCGGGCAGTGGAAAGAATACTTCGAGGATCTCCTTAATACCACCACCATGTCTTACACAGAAGAAACAGAGGCTGAGGTCTCAGAGGTGGACTCGTTCAAGCTGAAGTCACCGAGGTGACCGAAGAATACATTTGTGGTAATGTGGGATACAACACTCTCACCACATTACCACAAATGATCCAGATGAAAAATCAATGGAAATCACTTGTCTTTACCTTCAATTGTGGAGGTTCGCAGGAACGAGGCAAGGGTACAGGTGAGTTCAGTGTCTTTATTAACAAGCGTGCCACAACAACCAACACAGTCTCTTTAAATACCTGCTTCCCCTATCACATCCTTTAACCATGTGACGTCACACCTTCCTTGTGCCTGTCTGGTATGAGACAGCTCTCCCAAGTGTCCACTACACAGCCCCCCCCGAACACCCAGAACAGGCCAACCACTAAAACAGCGGTTCCCAAACTTTTCAGTCCGCGCACCCACTTCTACCTCCCGACTTAGCTGACGCACCCCCAATGCCCAAAACATGAAAAAAAAGAAAGAAAAGGCGTAGTCTTTATAGCCATATAGGTATCAAGTTTAATAATGTAGGCTCCTGTTAACACAGAACAGATTGTGCAATTATGGGCCTAATGATCTCTCACTTTAGAAACAGTGGCGAGAATAATAGTAACAATATAAAAATGACAATAATAATATTTTAAGTCAAAATGGTCGCCGAGCGAGCCGACTACAGATGAGTGATGAACAGCAGTTATTACTATGCAGGGCTCAAAATTAACTTTTTTTCTTGGTAGCACTGGTGCTCCCAAATGTAGAAGTTAGTACCACCAGCAAAGACTTCAGGAGCACCTACCCAAAAGCAAGGCAGTGACGGAGTGATAGAGATGCTCTGTCCATCTCCCTTCCTCCTCTCTCCCTCCCCCAGGAGAGCAGCCGCAGCTGCGCTCTCATTGTTTCCTGTAAGGAGCGCGGTCTCACAAAAAAAAGCGCACCAGATTTTTTTTCCCTAGTCGCACCGGTGCTCCCAAATATATTAAATAGTCGCACTGATGAAAATTTGGGCGCATATGCGACCAAAATGGGCGCAATTTTGAGCCCTGCTATGTAACAAATAGGCCTATTTAACAAACTATAACAGTTACTAATGGTAACAAATATGCTATTCTGCCACAAAGAATCAAAATAACATAGGCCCAAGTTCAACATCATATTTTCTCTTTCGAGTACGAGTCTCATTGTGTTCTTTACCCCCTTCTCCCGATCAAGAGTTTTCTGTGTTCTGTATTCCTCATTTTCAGTTTCCCCTGTCTCGTCATCATCACTCTCTTTTTCCTGCTGGATTTCTTCATCCTCGTAGACTGCACAGCTCTCAGTTGGGCCAATGTATCCTCTTTCATTTCTCCCAGATTTAATACCGGACAGACTGCCCGTTTTCAACCGGTTATGCATTTCGGCATATTATTGTTGTTGCTATCACAACAAGCTAGCACGTAGCTAGGAGAAAGCCAAGTGCATTTTGGGTTGTTTTTTTTTTATTTAAAATTTTGCCAAAACGTTTTTTAATTGAAAATTACCAATGATTTGCGTGAATGAATTTAAATATTTAAACTGTTAATCCTCCATTACAAAGTGTTTAAATTATTTATTTAATTATTTATGTATTTCAAGGTGCTCAGCTGCCATTACACTCGCGCACTCCCTAGCGGCAGCTCACGCACCACAGGGGGTGCGCACACCACACTTTGGGAATCCCTGCACTAAAAGAGTCTCAGCCCCGCATGGGCGGCCTGATAATCCGGCCCCAACGGAAACACATAAAGGCAGGCAGGGGCTGTGCAGGGGACGGGGGGCAGCTCCTCTGGCCGGCAGGCAGGTTTAGAGGCACAATCTGAAACAAGAGCAGAAGTTTTATGTGGAGCTGATGAAGCAAGGGGTGGCTGGCCGCCGCGCGCGGGCTGAGCCACCTTTACTGGTTCTTCTGACATTACGTGCACAGCCTTGAGGTGGTCCATAGAAACCTGCTCTGAACGTCCCCCCACTTCCACTGTGAAGGACTTCGGCCCTGCCTCAATCACCTTGAAGGGCCCGTCATAAGGAGGCTGGAGCGGAGAACGGTGAGCATCATGCCGGATGAAAACGTATTCCCCAGAGAGAAGGTCCTTCGGGATGTATGATCTGGGGAGACAGTGGTGAACAGGCACAGGGACAGCATTAGGGGACACGGGCCGGGTAGCCACTGCTGGCCCAGAGGCCGAAGCCTCAGGCAGGAACTCCCCCGGGACCCTCAGCGGCTGGCTGTGGACGTGCTCCGCCGATAAAAACTGCAGGTCCTCTTATGGAGTGGAACGCAGGCCGAGCAAGACCCATGGCAGATGATCGGTCCAATTGGCGTCTGTGAGTGTTGCTCGGAGTGCTGCCTTCATGGATCGGTGAAAACACTCACACAGCCCATTGGCCTGTGGGTTGTACACCATGGTGCGATGGAGCTTCACACCCAGGCTACCCGCTACTGCCGTCCAGGGCTCAGAGGTAAACTGTGGCCCCCGGTCGGACGTGAGGTCAGAGGGCGTACCAAACCTGGCCACCCAGGCAAAAATGAATGCCCGGGCAATCTCCACTGTTGCGGTGGAACACAGGGGCACCACTTCCGGCCACCTGGTTGTCCTGTCTACCATGGTGAGGAGGTGAGTAAAACCCCCAGATGGGGGAAGCGGACCCACCAGCTCCATGTTGACGTGGTCAAACCGTTTCTGTGGGATGAGAAACAGCTCCAGAAGTGCTTTCGTGTGCTTGTGCACCTTGGCACGCTGACAGGGCACGTAGGCAATAGCCTATCCACGGACGTCCTTTTGGACCCCCGGCCAGACGAACCTCACCCCCACCAGCTTTACAGAAGCTTTAACGCCCGGGTGTGAAAGGGCATTCACAGAGTCAAAAACCCAGCGGCGCCATCTGGAAGGGACCAAGGGGCGGGGCTGCCCTAGGGAAACGTCACAGAGAAACGTGGCCCCGCAGCCCTGAAAAGCCACATCCTCCAGGTGCAGCCCAGTCACAGCCGACCGGAACACCTGGATCTCCCTGTCTGTGAGCTGGTCAGCGGCCATGGCAGAGTAGTCCACCCCCAAATGCACAGAGGTGACCTGTGCCCTGGAGAGAAAGTCAGCAACCAGGTTATCCTTCCCTGCCACATGGCGAATGTCAGTCATAAATTCCGAAATGACAGAGAGGTGGCGCTGCTTCCTCGCAGACCACAGCTCAGTAGTCTTGGCCATGGCAAAGGTGATAGGTTTGTGGTCCACAAAGGCGGTGAACTCGCGACCCTCTAGCACAGGGCTCGAAATTGCGACCATTTTGGTTGCATATGCGCTCAAATTTTTATCAGTGCGACTATTAAATATATTTGGGAGCACTGGTGTGACTAGGGAAAAAAATCTGTTGCGCCTTGTTTTGTGAGACTGCGGTCCTGCGGTCCTGCCAGGAAACAATGAGAGCGCAACTGCGGCTACTCTCCTGGGGGAGGGAGAGAGGCGTGCGGAACGGTGATGGACGGAGCGGTCTCTATTGCTCCGTCACTGCCTTGCTTTTGGGTAGGTGCTCCTAAAGTCTTCGCTGGTGCTACTAACTTCTAAATTTGGGAGCACCAGTGCTACCAATAAAAGAAGTGAATTTCGAGCCCTGCTCTAGCAGGAACCTGAAGTGACGTAGCTCCCTGTCAAATGCACTGCACCGCCTCTCAGTGTCCCTCAGCATCCGGCTGAAGAAGCTGCTACGCTAGCCTTTTGACCCTTCAGCACCTCGCACAGCGGGCACATGAGGTGAGTTGCCCTGGGAATGAACTGGTTATAAAAGTTCACCATGCCGAGGAACTCCTGCAGGGCCCTAGCAGTCTGGGGCTGAGGATAGGCAGAGACGGCCTCAACTTGGCAGGCAGGGGAACGGCCCCCAGGGGTGAGACACGGTGTCCCAGGAAGTTAATAGCAGTCAGGCCAAACTGGCACTTGGCTGGGTTCACGATCAGTCCATGTTCACTTAGCCGAGCAAACAGCAAACGAAGATGTGACAGGTGCTCGTCTACAGAAGCACTGGCCACCAGGATGTTATCCAAGTAAACGAAAATAAAGGGCATGTCTCGCAGGACATGCATCCTTTGAAAAGTCTGCGCTACCACTTTTAGGCCGAACGGCATCTGCAGAAACTCGGATAATCCGAACGGAGTGATGACAGCAGTCTTAGGAATGTCCTGCGGGTGAACTGGCACCTGATGGTAACCCTGCACCAAATCCTCCTTCGAAAAGATTACTGCCCCTGCCAGGTGCACAGAGAAATCCTGGATGTGCGGGACGGGGTACCTGTCTGGGGTGGTGGCAATATTGAGGCGCCGGAAATCCCCCCAGGCGCCAACCCCCTTCCCTCTTCCGGACCGTATGCAGGGGGGATGCCCATGGACTGTCTGAGCGGTGCACGATGCCAAGCTGCTCCATTGTGGCAAATTCTCTCTTTGCGATTGCCAGCTTGGCGGTATCCAGACGCCGCGCCCGGGCAAAAACCGCTGGACCGACTGTGGTGAGGTGATGCTCCACACCATGCTTCGCGACCACAGCAGAGAATGGAGGGATGGTCAGGGCCAGAAACTCAGCAAGGAGTCGCTGATATACGTCCCCTCTAGCGAGGATGTTGGCGAGGGCAAGCGGCGCGAAGCTCCCCAGCGTGCAGGGGTAGGTGGCAAACAAAACTGTGTCAATCAGGCGGCGATTTGCTACGTCTTTGCACGCACAAGTAATCTGCACCCAGTATGGATACTGAGACAGAAGCTACAATAAACTCCCACCCGAACAGTCATCCATTAAAAGACATAGTCACAAACCTTTAGCAGAAGGTGCGAATAGGCATACCGTTCGCGGCGTCGAGCGGAGGTCCGCCGCCGCCAGCCAGGGCATCCACGGCTGATGCTGGCATGACCCTCAGCTGAGTGCCTGTGTCCGCCAGCAGGCGACGCCTGGAAAACTCGTCCTCCACGAAAAGCAGCCGTCCCGCCGCACCAGTTCCCCAGCTGCTACTGAGCACCAACCCTGGCATTTCCCTGGTTGCAGAAGGGCAGGGCAGAATACAGCGCCTTGCCTTGGCTCCTAAACGGCGATGATAAAAACAGAGCTCCCGATTGTCCGTCTGGCACACCGCGGCCAAGGCTGGCCCAGCCCCATCCTCTAGCGGGGGCTGCAGCTGTCCCTGGAGCGCAGCGTGCACGTGAGAGCAACGGGATGCCAGCAGAATCCTGTCAGCCTCCTCCACCAACCCTCGGTAATCCTTTGAGCGCGTGAGAGGCGATGTGTCGAGAACTGTGTGCACCGGCGGTGGAAGCTGGCGGAGGAACAGCTGGATAAAGAGGAAGGAAGTATCACCAGATCTCATCAGCACCAGCATGTTCTCCACCCGTACCCTTGCCGTGGGCTTTGCGTCCTCCAAGCCGTTGAGCGACAGCAGCCGCGCCGCCCGCTCCGCGTCGGATAGCTGGAACACTTGCAGCAACATGGCCTTCAGCGCACCGTACTTCCCTGTCAGCGGCAGGTCTTTCAGCAGCCCCATGATGCGGCGGGTGTTGGAGGAGTCCAGGGCTGAGACCACATGGAAATACCTGGTCTCATCGGCTGTAATCCCACGGAGGTGAAACTGCGCGTCAGTATGTTGGAACCAGGGATCCGGGTCGTGCTGCCAAAACTCCGGCAGCTTAACTGTCGCCGCAAAAATCACGGGAGAAGCGGCAGGAATCTGCGCCGAACTACCCATCTGGGTGTCGTGACTGGCATCCATGATCATGTCAGGGTCACCAATGTGGAGGTTCACAGGAACGAGGCAAGGGTACGGGTGAGTTCAGTGTCTTTATTAAGAAGCATGCCACAACAACCAACACAGTCCCTTTAAATACCCGCTTCCCCTATCACACCCTTTAGTCCCATGACATCACACCTTCCTTGTGCCTGTCTGGTGTGAGACAGCTCCCCCAAGTGTCCACTACACTGTCAATGCTGCAACACTGAAATGCTTCTGAAATGCCTGGATAAAATTCACAATTAAATACTTCTGATTTCTGCTTCAATTAATGTTTACTGCATACACACAATCCATCATAGGTTCTCTAACAAGGATTGTTCTCAATGCCACTACAGTATATTAGTAAAAACAAATCTCGCAATGTTGAAGGCTGTAGGGTTGAGAGAGAGAGAGAGAGAGAGAGGGAGAGAGAGAGAGATTTAAGGCTTGTCATATTTTTAGATAGGACAGCCCCCAACATCGCAAAGCTGATTAATGACTCTTGGGCGGACGGTATATAGGAGCAGAGCTGCCTGCAGCATCTCAGCACAGATCATCATCACTGTAAGGTACCCGACCTCTATTTCTGAAGGGTTCAGGTTATGGCAAACATCATCAGCATGTGAAGTTAAACTAAATGTAGATGTGAAATTAATGTTTCTTTATATTTTCCTGTGTTTTTGCAAGGAGCTTGAATCCATTTGAATATGTCAACTGAGAAGAGTGTTGATGTGGTCGGCTGCAACGCCTCCATCATGACAAATATTCCTCACATAACTGAACATAAAATGAGGACTCTAGTAAACTCCAGTAAACGTATGTCTTCAATTTTTCAAATTGAAGACATAAGTCTATGTTTTACTGGTGTATTTAATGAATTGTGCATTAATGTAACATTTTTCAAAGAACAGAACCAAGACAGTGCATGAACTCACATGAAATTACCAACCTGCAAGTCAGTGTGACTTTTTTAATTTTTATTTTATATACTCGATTAATCCCCAAACAACACTCCAGTTAGTCAATTCAAATCAAGTCACATGCATATGTTAGTGTGTACAGGCCCTGAACAACAAACACACACACAAGGGGCCTGTACGCATGCAGAGGGAGATAGAGTAGCATGCAGCTCCTGCTTGGTGTGCCCCAAATGAGCAACTTGTAAGGGGGCGCCTTGATCAAGGGTGCTTCGGCAGTGCTCCGGAGGTGAGCTGAGACATCCGAATCTCAGCCCACCTCCGGGTTTTTTTTAGGGCGGGAGAGGGGATCGATTCCATTTTTAAACATGGAACCAGCGCGTATTCATTTGCTAATATAGACCTTAATTTCCCCCCCACCTACTTTAAAATTTACCAAAGCATGAACTTTACTGACAACATCCTTTTTACTCAATATGGGCACTAAAGAGGGCACAGGCCTTCATTGGTCCATTTCAGAAAAATAAAACCCAAACACGACACTCCAGTCATCACAACAGCGGTCTCAGGGTTCTCTCCTGGATCCACTCAAGAGATTGTGCATCACTCTTAAATGAACTTCCATCAAAATCTGTAGTCATAATGGTAGCAGTAGTATGCTTCACTCCTAAAAATGCTGATATAAAACCTTTAAAGCACTGTAAATACTTTTTTATGAATGTTGGCTATTTATCGGTTCTTTATCTGTACATTGATAATATACATATATTCACATCATTAAACGTAAAAGCATTAACCCGAAGCGCATGTTTCTGGAGGTGGGAGGAAGCCGGAAACCCCGGAGAGAACCCACGCAGACACGGGGAGAGCATGCAAACTCCGCACAGAGCTGGACTATAACCTGGAATGGCCTTGCTGTACGGAGACAGCGCTACCCACTGCACCACTGCCACCACTACTTTTAAGAGGTATATTATACGGTATTTGACAACCTTGGTATTGGTACCACATAATGATACTAATACCATATGATTTTTAGTTTTTGTTGTCATCTCCACAAAGGAAGAGATTAAAAAAACTCATTGGTCGCCCCAGCACTAGTTCACTATTGTGAAACACGAGTAACTCCTCTGTCGTATGTACACGGTCTTTGTACCCAAGACAGAATGATGATGTACCATGGCGTGGCAGATTCATAATCAATTTAGGAGGATTTGTTGGCATTCAGGAGGGAAGAGTTTTCAATGAGACAGGAATCAACTTTTGACCCCCAAAAAGGTATGACCTCGACTCATTCGTTTAAAAATGCAAAACTTATCAATTTTAAAGTTATGTTGAATTTTTTTTTTTTTTAAAAAGGCCCATTGACATGAACAAATTGGTATTTAAGTAGTTAAGATCAAAAGAAAATGAAGTCTGATTGGTATGATCACTACTGGTCGTTACGAAACTGACTTAATGAATGTGGAAAATCATTATTTTATGGCAGGTTGATGAGGTCTATTTTGTATGTATTCAGTTTCTGTTTCACTACGCTAGATGTCGCTGTAGAACACCAGATGTCACTGAATTTGTTTTATTACTCCACTACAAATTTCAGGTTATTTTTAGAATTAATGTTAACCCAATTAGCATGGACATTCTTTGGCATGTGAACTGGTTCACTCTACGTATGACACTTTTTTCCATATGCAAATAAAGTCTTATTCTCAAAAGTTTGTGTTCCTTCCCAAATTTACTGCCATCTAGTTTTCCTTCTGATACCAGGGCAGCCTATCCTAACCCGCAATTATACAAATGCTGCAAACTCTATACCAGGGCTTTGAACCGGTTCATGGAACAAAAATAGAAATCAGAAACTTTTGGTATTTTGCCAGGAACAAAAATGAAACGAGAAACAAAAACCTGATTGCCCTCTTCTTCTTCTGTTCCTTTTGGCTTTTCCCTTCAGGGGTCGCCACAGTGAATCAATTGCCTCCATCTAACCCTGTCTTCTGCATCCTCTTCTCTCACATCAACTACCTTTATGTCCTCTTTCACTACATCCATAAACCTCCTCCTTGGTCTTCCTCTAGGCCTCCTGCCTGGCAGTTCAAAACTCAGCATCCTTCTACCAATATATTCACTATCTCTCCTCTGGACATGTCCAAACCATCTCAGTCTGGCCTCTCTGACTTTATCTCCAAAACCTCTAACATGTGCTGTCCCTCTGATGTACTCATTCCTGATCCTATCCTTCCTGGTCACTCCCAAAGAGAATGTCAGCATCTTCATCTCTGCTACCTCCAGCTCTGTCTCCTGTCTTTTCTTCAGTGACACTGTCTCTAGACCAAACAACACCGCTGGTCTCATCACAGTATTTTACACCTTTCCTTTCATTTTAGCTGAAACTCTTCTATCACACATCACACCTGACACTTTTCTCCACCCGTTCCATCCTGCCTGGACACGCGTATTCACCTCTTTTACCACACTCTCCATTGCTCTGGACTGTTGACCCTAAGTACTTAAAATCCTCCACCTTCTTGATCTGTTCTCCCTGTAACCTCACTCTTCCACTTGGGTCCTTCTCATTCACACACATGTACTCTGTCTTACTGCGGCTAACCTTCATTCCTCTCTTTTCCATCAGAAACCTCCACCAGGGTTCAGTTGGGTTTCTCTGTCTGTTAAAACGCTTTGAAATGTCTGCTGTCATGATTAAGCGCTATATAAATAAAACTTGATTGATTGATTGACCTCTCTAGCTTCTCCTCCACCTGTTCCCTGCTCTCACTGCTGATCACAAGGTCATCTGCAAACATCATAGTCCATGGAGATTCCTGTCTAACCTCGTCTGTCAGCCTGTCCATCACCATAGCGAACAAGAAGGGGCTGAGAGCTGATCCCTGATGCAGTCCCACCTCCACCTTGAACTCCTCTGTCACACCTACAGCACACCTCACCACTGTCTTACAGTCCTCATACATGTCCTGTAACGCTCTCACGTACTTCTCTGCCACTCAAGACCTCCTCATACAATACCACAGTTCCTCTCTGGACACCCTGTCATCAGCTTTCTCCAGATCTACAAAAACACAATGCAGCTCCCTCTGGCCTTCTCTGTACTTCTCTATCAACATCCTCAAAGCAAATACTGCATCTGCAGTACTCTTTTTTGGCATGAAACCATACTGCTGCTCACAAATGCTCACTTCTGCCCTTTGTCTAGCTTCAACTACTCTTTCCCATAACTTCCATAAATCATTCTGTTGAACAACCCAGTCAGAAACTCTACTGCCACCTTTCCTAGACACTTCCAAACCTCTACAGGTATATCATCAGGACTGTCTGCCTTTCCACTCTTCATCCTCTTCAATGCCCTCCTCACTTCATCACTATTCTTTGCTACATCCTGGTCCACAACAGTCACCTCTTCTAGTCTTTGTTCTGTGTCATTTTCCATGTTCATCAACTCTTCAAATTATTCTTTCCATCTTCCCATCACACTACTGGCACCTGTCAATAGACTTCCATCCCTATCCTTAATCACCCTAACCTGCTGCACGTCCTTCCCATCTCTGTCTCTGTCTCTGTCTTGCCAACCTGTATAGATCAGTATCCCCCTCTTTACTGTCCAACCTAGCATGCAAGTCATCATAAGCCCCTTGTTTGGCCTTTGCTACCTCTACCTTCCCCTTAAGCTGCATCTCCCTGTACTCCTGTCTACTCTCCTCAGTCCTCTCAGTGTCCCACTTCTTCTTAGCTAACCTCTTTCTCTGTATACACTCCTGTTCCTTCTCATTCCACCCCCAAATCTCCTTATCTACTTTCCTTCCAGATGACACACCAAGTACTCTCCTACCTGTCTCCCTGATCACATTAGCTGTAGTTGTCCAGTCATCTGGGAGTACCTCCTGACCACCCAGAGCCTGTCGTAACTCTTTCCTAAAAGCAGCAGTCTTTCTTTTTCAGCTTCCACCATTTCGTCTTCTGCTCCGCCTTTGCCCTCTTCATCTCCTTCACCACAAGAGTCATCCTACACACCACCATCCTATGCTGTTTGGCTACACTCTTGCCTACCACTACTTTGCAGTCACTGATCTCCTTCAGATTACACCGTCTACACCAGGAGTAGTCTACCTGTGTGCTCCTACCTCCACTCTTATAGGTTACCCTATTTTCCTGCCTCTTCTGGAAGAAAGTATTCACTACAGCCATTTCAATCGTTTTTGCAAAGTCAACTACCATCTGTCCTTCTGCGTTCCTCTCCTTGATACCAAACCTGCCCATCACCTCCTCATCACCTGTTTCCTGCACCAACATGTCCAATGAAGTCTGCACCAATGACAACACTTTCACTTCTAGGTTTGCTCTGCATCACTTCATCAAAGTACCAACCAGGATTTCTCCTCCTCCAGCTCACATCCTACCTGTGGAGCATACCCATTAACAACATTGAACATCATATCTTCTATTTCTAGCTTCAGACTCATCACTCTATCTGACAATGTTTTCACCTCCAGGACATTCCTAACAAACTCCTCCTTCAAGATAACTCCTACTCAATTTCTCTTCCCATCTACACCATGATAGAACAACTTGAACCCTGCTCCTAAACTTCTAGCCTTGCTACCTTTCCACCTGGTCTCCTGGACACACAGTATGTCTACCTTCCTCCTCTGCGTCATGTCAACCAACTCTCTACCTTTTTCTGTCATAGTTCCAACATTCAACGTCCCTACTCTCAGTCCTATACTCTTGGCGTTCCTCTTCTCTCTCTTCCTTCAAACACACTTTCCTCCTCTCCTTTTCCTCCTCTCTTCTCCTTCTTCGGCCAACAGTCCAATTTCCACCGGCACCCTGTAGGTCAAAAGCACCGATAGCGGTCGTTGTTAACCCGGGCCTCGACCGATCCAGTATGGGAGTCGTAGGTTTGATTTGCATGTTTGATTTGGCAAAACTCTTACGCCGGATGCCCGTCCTGGCGAAACCCTCTGTATTTATCCGGGCTTGGGACCGGCACAATAAGACACTAGCTTGTGTCCTCTTGTGGCTACATTGAAAACCTGATTGCCCAAACTAGTTAAATCACAAGAATATACGTTTGCGTAGACACCAGCTGGCTTGTAATATTCCATCCTTATTCTAAGTTTTCATAGCTTACTGGTTGATTTTAAGCAAGAGAAACAGACATACATCTACAAAATATAGATCTTATCGATTTGCAAAAAGATGCCAAGATGTGGGGGAGTCAGGTCTCAGAAATAAAGTTCTGGGGCCCACAGTGAAGAAGCAAACCCAGAAGATTTAAAAAAAATAAAAATAATTTTTTTTGACAAATTCTCTGTGTGACCAAGTACAGATTTAAGCGATGTTACAAAATCTCGATTACAATCATAATTTTTATGGTGTTGCCAAACAGCAGCTTGAAGTTTAGATTTTTAAATAGATTCCCAAATACAGACCAGAAGCTCCAGCACAATTAAGTTTGAACACCAGTATCCCAGGAAAAAATTGGTTGTTCACATTGCCGTGGCTCCGTGGTGCACTGGCGTCATGTGTCCCCTGCCTCACACCCTATGCTGCCGAGATAGGCTCCGGCTCCCCGTGACCCGCTACAGCGGATACAGCGGTAGTAACCTGAAAATGACTGACTGACATTATTGCATTTGCTAGTGCTAAATTCTTTACTGGGAAATCAACAAGACATATGAAAAAAAACAAAACAATTGTGCTAATAACACAAACGTGAATTTAATGGATCACAACAACATTTTGGAAAGTCACCTCGATTTCTCCTTTCCTCAGAGACCGGACAGATGTCACATTAATCTTTGTGTTTGTTATAGAAGGAAGTGCCAGACAGGTGTACCATACCTTAGCATAAAGAGTGAATACAGTCTGGAACTTATATACAATAAACTTGTACCAAAGTATCAGATATTCTTTACATGACTATATAATACAATACAACATAATCACCAATTAAATCTGTGATTAGACCTAAAAATTTAGAAGTGGCTCACCACAAGTAAAGATCAAGAAAGAAGGAAGGACAACCCTTCGTTGTCCAGAGGAAACTGATTTTACATGTGTGTTCCTTATTGAACTGTTACATCAAAGCAGATGTCTTGATCCTTTATCGTAGACACGGGACTGACTTTCATCCTATAATTTGATTCCTTTCATCCATTCATGAATTGTTTTCTTTGCATAGTGAGTAACATGGAATGGTCAAGAAGAAAAAAGATTGGAATGGTATACGTATATGCATTTTCACATAGGAGGTAGCTAGTCTAATGATTACAATCATGTAGATCCCCAATGATTTACCATTCCACAAAGTGAAGTAACCCATCAACTTTGGTGCATAATTAAGGAATGAACTCATAAAGTTTTATTTCATTTCCTTTTACATTGCCAGAAAAGGTTTTCTATATTTTCTCTGTTCCCCTATGCAAAAACTCCATCGATGATTTCCAGTAGAGTAGTCTTTTAACACATTTCTGAGTATCCTTCTGAGTATAGTCAAATTAAACCACAACGCATTCTGAAGTTTTTGAAAATTTTGGGAAAAGGATTTCATAACTTGGAATTTTTGTGATGAGCTGTATGACTTGTTTTCTGTCCCTAAATTTGTTTCTGAACACATGACAGCTGTTGCTACATGATTCAACAATGCTCTTGAGGGGGTCACATGAGTTAATATACTGCTCCAGAGTCCCTTCCAGGTCTTCTCCATGGGTCAGCAGAACAATTGTGCTGTCTCTGATGCTCCAGCCAAGTTTGTACTCCAGTTTTTCCAATATTCCGTGCTCTTTATCCGTAAATCTTCCCAGTTGCATCACGAGAAGCACAACACATTGTCCTGGTTGACAGTACCTCCTACACTTTTCTACCTCTTCATGGTTGTTTTGCAGTTGGTCGTGAAATAAATCTGGAGTGTCGATCACTCTTACCGGCTCTCCAAAACTTTTATGCGTTATTTTGAACTCACAATTGGTGGTGACTGGCATGGAACTAGGATGAGATGTAAAAAGCTGGTTTGTATTCAGATAAGGGTTGTCAGCTATGAGGATGGTGTTTGCAGATGCACTTTTTCCAGTCCCAGTTATTCCCAGCAGGACGATACTAAACTTGACGTGCGGCGTACATTTGTCATGGCCACCTAAGGGATGCAAGTATCTTCTGTATTGAGTATCTTAAACTGACTATAAACTGACTTTAGTATCTTCTGCGCATGCGCGAGCAGGCTGCAGTTTCCTCTGCTCAGAGCGAGTTTGTTTGCATAATTTTGCGTTTTTTTTCTATGTTTCTGCGTGTATTTTTCTAACGTAAAATTATATAATGTATAGTGATATGCTGGTGTACTCCAGGGAGGAGTTGATGTCCATGAGGGTCAAAGGAGACCCCGCAACACGCGATCTCATCCCCGCTGAGCTCCGACGGAGATTTCGCGGATGCCGAGCGGGTCGCGTTGAAAGGACTAGACTAACGGCTAGAGCCGCTAACCGGAGGAGAGTCAAGCCCTCCGTCCCCTCCGTCATCATGGGGAACGTGAACTCTCTACCCAACAAGGTGGACGAACTGACGGCGCTGTGCAGGACTGATCATCGCTACCGGGAGACCAGCTTGTTGGTGTTCTCAGAGACGTGGCTAACTGGCGACGTGCCGGACACTAACGTCAGACTAACCGGCTTCTCCTCCGTCCGAGCGGACCGGGACACGAACACCGCCGGTAAGAAGAAAGGAGGTGGATTAATCATCTACACCAATGATAGATGGTGCCATCCGGGACATGTGACGGTGAAATCAACACTGTGTGACCGCGACCTGGAGCTAACAGCTGTTAGCATCAGACCCTACTACCTGGCGCGTGAATTCTCACACGTCATCGTCCTCGCCGTCTACATCCCTCCACGGGCGGACCCTGAGACGGCACGAGAGACCATCTGTGGGACCACCTCTGCTCTTCGGACCCGGCACCCGGAGGCGCTCGTCATCATCACCGGTGACTTTAACCACATCACCCTGGACTCATCTCTCCCCACAATGGTCCAGTGTGTAGACTGTCCCACACGGAAGAACAGAACCATCGATCTGTTCTACACTAATGCTAAGGAGGCATACACCGCCACCCCCCTCCCTCCACTAGGTAAATCAGACCATAACCTAGTGTACCTACAGCCCACCTACATCCCGCTGGTGAAACGGCTGCCAGCAACAACACGACAGGTCAGGAGGTGGTCCCCGGAAACAGAGGAGATGCTGAGGAACTGCTTCCAGATCACCGATTGAGATGTTATTGTGGGCTCACATGGGGAAGACATTGAGGGGGCAGCTCAGTGTTTTACAGACTACATAAACTTCTGTGTGGACACCGTGGCCCCTGTCAGGACAATCAGGTGTTACCCCAACAACAAACCATGGGTAACCAAGGAAGTCAAGGCTGTCCTGAACAGGAAGAAGCGGGCGTTCAGGAGCAAGAACGAGGAGGAGATGAGGAAGGCCCAGAAGGAAGTGAGACTCTGCCTGAGGGAGGCCAAGGAGGCGTACAGGAGGAAGCTGGAGAAGCAGCTGGGGCGCAACCAAGTGCGGGAGGTCTGGAATGGGATGAGAACCATCACCGGACACGGGAAAGGGCGCAGCACTGTGGAGGGGAATATTGAACGAGCGAATGAACTTAACAGCTTTTTCAATCGGTTCAGCTCCCCCACCACTCCCGGCTCCTCGTCCCAGGCCTCTCCTGGCCTACAGGCCTCTCCTGGCCCTACAGACCGCTCCACTGATGCTCCCTCCTCCTGTGCTTCCTCTCCTTCCACCCTTGCCACTTCTCCCGAGCCCACTCCAAGAACTGCGAAGCTCAACGGCCCCACCTCAACCACTGGACTTCCAACCTCGCCACAACCTCCTGCTCCCACCACGACCGAGACCATCATCACTGCAGACCTGGTGACGACAACGCTGAGGAGGCTCCGTCCCTACAAGGCGGCTGGACCAGATAAGGTCTCCCCAAGACTCCTCCGAGCCTGTGCTACGGAACTAGGGGACCCCCTGCAACAATTGTTCAACCTCAGTCTGCGGCTGGGGAGGGTCCCGTCACTGTGGAAGACCTCCTGCATTGTCCCTGTACCCAAGAAAGGACGCCCTACTGAGCTCAACGACCACCGACCGGTCGCTCTTACCTCCCACGTAATGAAGACCCTAGAGCGACTGGTCCTGGAGCTCATGCGTCCACAGGTGCAGGGTGCTATGGACCCTCTCCAGTTTGCCTATCAGGCCAAGGTTGGGGTTGACGATGCTGTCATGTACCTCCTCCACCGCACACTCTCCTACCTGGACGCCGGGGGCTGTGCCGTCAGAGTGCTCTTCTTCGACTTTTCGAGTGCCTTCAACACCATCCAGCCCCAGCTCCTGCAGGATAAACTGACCTCCATGGCTGTGGACCCCTACCTCGTTAGCTGGATTACGGACTACCTAACGGACAGACCCCAGTACGTCCGTATGGGGGACTGCTTGTCTTCTATGGTGACCAGCAGCACGGGGGCGCCACAGGGGACCGTTCTATCCCCCATTCTCTTCACCCTCTACACATCAGACTTCAAGCACAACTCGGATACATGCCACATAAAGAAGTACTCCGATGACACCGCGATAGTGGCATGTATCCGGGAGGGTGATGAGGGGGGGTACAGGGCATTGGTGGCTGACTTCGTGGAGTGGTGCCAACAGAACCAGCTCCAGCTCAACGTCTCCAAGACAAAGGAGATGGTTCTGGATTTCCGGCGGGCACCTCCCTCTCCACAGCCGGTGATCATCAAAGGCAGTGAGGTGGAGGTGGTAGAAAACTATAAGTACCTGGGACTGCAGCTAGACAGCAGACTGGACTGGTCACTCAACTCCAACTGTGTGTACAAGAAGGGGCAGAGCAGGATGTACTTCCTAAGGAGGCTGGCCTCCTTCAACATCTGTCCTAAGCTCCTTTTCATGTTCTAACAGTCCGTAGTCTCCAGTGTGCTGTCATACGCCATTGTGTGTTGGGGTGGGGGGGCCAGGAAAAGAGATATGGACCGTCTGAACAGACTCATCCGCAGAGCGGGCTCAGTGGTCGGGCTGAGCCTGGACTCTGTGGATATGCTTCTGGAGAGCAGGACCATGTCTAAAATTAAGGCCATCATGAACAACACCAGGCACCCCCTACACACCACCTTCTCCCAGCAGAGAAGCACCTTCAGCGGCAGACTGCTGTCACACAGCGCCTCCACAGAGAGGCTGAGGTCCTCCTTCGTGCCCCGTGCCATCAGGGGGTACAATGACTCTCTCAGGAGGAGCGGGGGGGAGGTGGCGAGGTCAGCACGGGGTTGAAAATGGATTTAATTTAATTTAAATTTAATTTTATACTGTTGTATATATATATATATATAATTTATTTATTTTTTATACTGTTTTTATATTTTAATTCAATTTTATACTGTTTAGATTTTATTTTATACTGTTTATATTTTAATACTGTAATATTTTTAAATTTTATACTGTTTATATTTTTAGTTATAGTTTAGTATATAAGTCCTGTTAGTGCTGCATGTGCCTGTCTGTTAGTGTAATGTATATCTTGTGGTATGTCCTGTGATGTCAGTGTTTCCTTTTCTCCTGGTGTTTATCCAGTATTATTTGTTAAGTAATGCCTGAGCAGTGGATATATGCAATTTCCTCCGGGATTAATAAAGTATCTATCTATCTATCTATCTATCTATCTATCTATCAAAGCAACTTGTCATGCACAGGTCTTCAATAAATAAGATTGCAGTATTAAAAACACACAAAAATAGAATGTGAAGGAAATGCTAAATCCTTAAAAACACTTCGGGTATCAAAACAGTATACAAAATATATTAAAAAAAAAAAAAAAATATATATATATATATATATATATATATTGTATACTGTTTGATACCCGAAGGGAAATTGAGATCACACTCTAGTAATTCAATCAAACACATGCATATATATATTAGTATGTACAGGCCCCTGTAACACACACACACACACACACACATACACACATACGCACACACTAGGTGGTCTGTAAATTTGCAGTGGGAGGCAGCTCAACATGGTGCGCCCCAAATGAGAAACTTGTAAAAGAGGACTGTGCCTTGCTCAACGATGCCTCGGCAGTGACCGGGAGGTGAGCTGACACCTCATACAGTCAGCTTACACTCCGGGTGTTTTTGGGCGTGAGCGGGAATCGAACCGCCGATCTTGGAACATTGGACGATCTGCTCTACCGCAGAGCCACTGCCGCCCCAGTGGCTCAGTTTTATCTTTACATTGCTACGATACAGTATTAATTTAATTGACCTAAGTTCTGACCAATCCAGAACAGAATAGTGTCTTCAAATTATATACAAATTTATTTAAAATATTATAAAAACATAAAAATAATTAAAGTCAGAGACGTACATGCTCCCAGAGATCTGTAGATTGTCAGGCTATTTTGTCTGGAATAGTTACCATAAGGCATCACGGCGGTGCAGTGGGTGGCGCTGTCATTGCACAGCAAGGTGGTTCCAGGTTCGACTCCCGCTCTGTGTGAAGTTTGAATGTTCTCCCCGTGTCTGCGTGGGTTCTCTCCGGGTTCTCTCTCTTGGGCAGTAATCTGAGGGTGGCGGATGCCAAAAGACTGATCTGCAGCGCAGCTTGAGACATTGTGGGAGTAAAATTACACTCTCTTACTGTAGTTTTAGAGAGGAGGACATTGTCCAAACTAAGGGCCGTCTTGGACAATGAGTTCCAGCCACGGTACAGGACACTGATGGGACAAAAAAGTACTTTCAGTACTGGGATGACCCTTCCTAAATACACTTCTGAACACCATAGGAACTCTTTTCTGCCTGTGGTCACCAGGCTGTACAATGCCTCACAATAACTCCAGGACAATAGTTGGATATGACGGTGCGCGTTTGTATCTCTGAATGTTCGTAAGTTGAATGTTCATATCTTGAGGACTCCCTGTATCTAATATACCATAGTGCCATCCAAGCAACAAGTTTATCTGGTCAATCCTGTCAACAAGCTACATTAAATCTAGATTATATTAGATGTTGTTTCCATATTTATCTTACAACATTGAACCACAAGGACATTTTGATATTCAACAAAACATGATGATAGAAACCCTTATTGAGATAATGTACTGACAAACACAATATACGCCTTAGACCTCTGTCCTCTATACATACTGTATGTATATTTTCAGAACTCTTATTTAGCGAAGAGGGTCTTACCTTTTTTTCTCTAAGGATGCTTGTCTTCTTTTAACAACATCTTCACTATAATTTGTGTAGGTAAACAGGTATGCTTGTTGACCATGGCATGATTTCCTGCATTGTTCAGCCAAGTTTTTATCAGTTGCCCAACCAATAGTGAACTGTTTCTTTAGATGAATGAGTGACTCGAAGCTGTTTTGGTCTGGTAACAAGACGGTCAGGTGCCTCACCAGATCTTCTCCAAATACTGTCTTGTGCTTGTACACTTCAGAATAGATTTCTTTCTTTTGGATATTTTCTGAATCTATTGCAAGTATGAACATGTTGGGACCAGGATAGGATGATGCCATGAAATCAATGATCTTCTGGTCTGGGAAATTGCAGTCTTCATCAAAGAGGTGAAGGCCAAATATTCTGAAGGATTCATTCTTTGCCATGACAAGGCCATTTGGCAGGGTGACAAAAGGCGTATTATCTTTGAAGATGTTGTTTTTGATGGTGTTCTTTAACTCAACACTCTTTCCGAATAGAGCAATAGTTAAGGGTTGTGGATATGCTGTAAGACAAGAGGGGTTTTTTGTTAGTAATGAAATACAGAACTTTAAAATCCTAAACTGACCAGGGAAACACATGAAGAAATGAGTTGTACGAAATATCTCCAAACAATGAGTCTAATTTTTAATACTGTGGAAGCAGAGTCCTTCAGGAGCTCCTGCTAACGTTAGCAATCCTGAACTAGCACAGCACTGAATGGAATGCATATCTACTATGTTTGAATACCTGTTGTGTTCACAGTCACCAGTTAACTTTGAATCCTGGATCTTTTGCTGTGTGGCAACAGCCGTCCTCTCAACAACATACTAATAAAAGTACAATGTTTCTCATTGCCTTAATATTTTATATGATATGAAATGAAGTTTCAGTTAGCAAGCAATGTAGTAGTAAAAACAACAAGACAAGGTAAGATAATCTGAAAAATACAACCAGTATTTGGATAATGACTCAGTGTTCTCGTTTGCGTGACACAAGGTCGTTTGCATGTGACCTTGTGTCTTTGACGCACTTTTTTTGACACACGATCGTCAAAACTTGGGACCCAAGTTTTGAATGCACTTCCATTCAACAAAAATATTCACAATCGTTCCATTTCTCCTCTTCAATTTCAAACCTGCAAATTGCCAGTATGTTTTCATCTCACGCGAGAAACTTGCATTATTCTACCTTATCAAAATCAACTAAACGGCAACACGACATCTGCTCGTTTTACATGCTGCAGTGAGAGAGGAATTACTTAGATCTTCAAGAGCAACCATAAGCTGTTGCTTATGCTTGGAGAGTCCTGTTGGGTTTCTCTGTCTGTTAAAGCGCTTTGAAATGTCTGCTGATGTGATTAAGCACTATACGAATAAAAGTCGATTGATTAATTATCACATGCCTCCAAAAAAGATGCAAAAGTTGGAGAAAAAGCAAGTGACACTGAGTGCTGTCTTGAATAAAAATAATCAAAAGTTAATGAAGAAAAAGAGACAGTTATTACTGACAGATATTACTGAAATGTGTGTGGTGAAGGTTTTGTCAGCTTGGTGCAGTGTCCACAGGGGAATATATGAATTAAAGGCAAAGAAAACTTTTGAGTCTAAAGCACAACTAAAAAAAACTGTGATACATCTTTCTTTATTTCTAAAACGGTTTTTTTTAAAATGACAACCAGGTTTTAACATTTTAATAAAACTAATGCATAATTTTACTCTTTTTTCTTTCTACTGATACAGTTATGTTGTTAATAAAAACATTAAAATTAACAGTTTGTCAATCCTTGCGTACGCTTCTACCATATATTCTCATATTACTTTTGGGATGCAGAACCGTCATGTTGGGATGCACAAAATTTTCTTGAAGCTCATCCTAGGGATGCAATGCTTTCTTGAGGTAAAATGAACTCTGATGACTATACTGCATTGATGTATTACTGCCCTCTACTGTTATTAAAGATCCCTTTGAAATGTAAAAATATCAAGCTGATATTTTTTCTCATGTGGACACTCCTAACCTTCTAAACCTGCCAGCATTTAATGTTTTTTGAAAACATTGTTGGTCTGACGAAAATTAAATATCAAGCTATTGTAGCGTACAGTATAAACTAATCCCACAAGCCGATGATTCACAGAATGTTCATATATTCCACATTAAATATGCTATTTTTACTTTATGAACCAGTATGCCATCAGAGCTGACTTTTGTTTTAATCAATGCTTAATGTGCGTGTTGTAAGTAATTGTATTTGTTTTGTGTCATAATCAAATATTTTTGAAAGCATAAACTGTGTAATACGTGTAACTTTTTACATAAGACTATTTACCAAACCTCGCCAAAATGCCAGCTTTTTACAGAAGCACTTGCATTATTTTTAGACTGTTTTCCAGTTTGAGTGAAGTGCGCATGGCAAAAAATGTTTCTCCAGATTTTCAACAACAGCTTCCTTCTTTGTCACAGGTCTAGTGATAACAACATATTTGGTGACTTAGAGCCTCAGTAACTGAACGTAGTTTCTTGTTACTGCAAAACCTGTAAAGCAATGAAAAAACATACTGTCAAGTACCGTACTTTTCGATATCTGTTCAAAAGTGAACAGGACCCAACCCTAACAAAGAAACAGTTTATAGTCAGAAGTATAATAAAAGCTAGTTGAAATGAAAAATATCTTCATGCACATTGTGTACATTTAATTTTAGGTTTAGGTCTGTAAATATAGTAAAAATTCAACAGGTCATGTACTGTGTTACTGAACAAATTCTAATGAGTAGTAGAGAATTGAAAAAGTGAGAAACATGATTCAGTGAAATGCTACTGCACATAACATATGATTATCAAAAAGAGGTTTAGATTATGAATGTATCATAAAGTCTTATTTATTTACATTACCTCATAAAACAAATTAAAATTTCCCTCAAGGGTATTTATGGTTGGTGCAGCAAAGGGCAAATGTCTGTTCTTTATTCATGATGATGACAACTCCCCCTTACTTCAATGTAAAGTATGTCGGGGACATAATTCTTTGTCTGCTGAAGTAAATATAATTTTTTTCTTATACATTTTATAAACACTGAAAGCATAACTTCACAATCTTTATCTGAGTGTCTCTACATGCCACCTCCACAAATAAGCTAGAGTATAATGCAAAACCAGGAGAAATAAGCATCACTTATTTCTTCTATAATTCATGCTAGTTGACCTGGACAGAGCAGACATCAGGAAGTTTTCCCTGGAGTATCTGGATCAGTTCTGAAGCATGAGAAAGTAAAATACACTGACTTATGTTGAACCACCCCCAGGGCGGAGAGAAGTAATCAATGTCTCACAAAAATAGTAGAGAGCTGAAAGCTGTTCATTGTCCAACAAGTTGAGGATAGAGAGAGATGGGTATCCGTGCTTCGATGCCTGAAGGTGAACTTTTTAAGCATTTTTCAACTTGTTGTAAATATGTGATTCTTGTTTCTCATTTTAAAACAGCTCCATTTATGTTTTTGTTTGTAGGTCCTCCATTGAGGATTGTGATGATAGGAAAAACTGGAGTTGGGAAGAGTGCTGCTGGCAACACCATTGTTGGAAAGAAGGTTTTCCATTCCTCGGCAAGTGCACAGTCCATAACGGAAAGCTGTGAAAAAGAACGGGTTCAGAGTCGCAGGAAGATCTACGTAATCGATACACCTGGGATTCTGGATACTTCTAGAAGTCCAGAGAACTTAAAGACAGAAATCACTAAATGTATCCAGGTGTCCTCTCCCAGTCCTCATGCCTTCCTGCTGATAATTCAGATTGGCAGGTTCACCAAAGAAGAAGAACACTGCATCCAAGCCCTGGAGAAAATCTTTGGACCCGAGGCTTCTAAGTACATGATTGTTCTGTTCACACGTGGAGATGAGCTAAAGGGCAGAAGTATTGAGAACTATGTACAGACGGGCCACCCAAAACTTCAAGAAGTGATAAACAGGTGTGGTAATAGGTACCATGTCTTCAACAACAAGGAAAAGAGAGACAGAAGGCAAGTGGTTCGGTTGATTAATATGATTGATAACATGGTTGCAGCAAATGGAGGAAAGCACTTCAGTCAAGAATTTTTTGAAGAGGCAGAAAAGACCATCCTGCAGCAGAAGTCTCAAAGAAAAAAAGCTGAAGAGCAGATTTATGACTTCTCCTTCATGTCTGAGCTGCTGAGGAGGGTCATTCTGTTTCAGGCTACACTGAACGCTGCTGTGCAAGGAAACACGGACAACCTCTCAAATCCATCGCCGCCTTAGCCTACAGCAACGTGATGCAGTACACTGATGGAAACAGACCATCTACCATTCCAAGCTCATGTTCTCATTTGATAGAGAAAAGCTGAAATAATTTAAAATCTGTTTGTGCAACAAGCCACAGTTTCTTGGGAAAGTGGGAGTTTTGTCAGAAAATATTGTAGAAGTATATTTGAACCTAGAGCTATTAAGAGGTTATGGACATCATTGATTGGTCATGTAAGACTGACTAATCAGCAACAGTTTAACCAGTCAGTTAGCACTATCTACAGTATTAGAAACACTAATTAGTATCTACTTTTCTGTGAGGATACATTGATTTTTGGTGGTTTGATATGTTTGTAAATCAAATCTGAGCTTCTTTTTGAGATGTGTGAAGTTGGTGCAACACAGTTACTTTATGATTGTATTTGACCTTTACTGAATTAGAGTCAATGAATTAGCTTGTTGACTGTGACAATGAGTAAATTTGAAAATGTCAAATGCTTGAAAATCCCTTCCGATAGTGCCTCTCTTTGTTTTCCAGTTTAGCCCATAAGCCCACTATGAATATTCTTCATGCAGATCTTCTGTATCTACAGTATGTTCATGAAATATTTAATTCACACTCGTGGACAATTAGAAATAAACCAATTCACCTGAAGTGCATGTTTTTGGAAGTTGGAGGAAACCAGAGAACCCGGGGAGAAACCACGCAGACACGGGGAGAAAATGTTAACTCTGCACCGAAAGAACTCAAAGCCGGAACCTCCTTTTTGTGAAGTGACAGCACTACCCATTGCACCACCATGCCACCCACAAATCAACATAAAGAAAAGTCATAGAAAATAAGTCAAGAATAGTATAGACTGAATACATAACATCAAGCATAATACATTGGTAGGTAATACAGAAGTGAATGAAAAGGCCAGTTTATAGCCTATATATTGGATAGTTCAATTCTGAAGTTATGTATTGCCAATTTGACCTTCTTTTAAAAATGTTCACTGAGCCATTTTTTATAATGATAATAATGACAAAGATGAAATTCTTTTCCTAAGATTTCTCTGTATGTTTCTGGGAATCTCTAATAAACAAGTAGTAGCAAGGGAGTTAGCACTGTTTTGTTAGGTTGGTGTTAATGCATCAAGAGCTTTGTACATATAGTAACACGGTTAGTTTGATATATATATATATATATATATATATATAATATATATATATATAGATATATTATATATATATCATTGTGTGTGTGTGTGCGTGTGTGTGTGTGTGTGTGTGTGTGTGTGTGTGTGTGTGTGTGTGTGTGTGTGTGTGTTACTATTGTGATCAAGTCTATAATCACCAAATACAGGCACAGGTTGTTTCGAGTTAAGTTGTTCTCAAATACACATTACAGTATACACGTAAAAATAAAAATCTGGTTTACATCATTTCACTTGAATTTACTTTTGTCAGCCACAAGGATTGGACTTTTAAAATGCCAACAAAACTGTTAAAAGCGCATGATATCACTGTTACTGTACAATAAATAAGAATAAAAACACACAATATCTTATTAAAATAAGTATGTATAATTCCAAGATATACTGTATATTTTATAATTTTCATGTTTTACTACGTAGGCTCTTGACTGGTAGTTCTTGACTGGCAGTTTTATGAATACTAAATGAATGAACATCTTAGTACAATCATCAATTTTACAGCAGTTTTTCATTTACTCTCACTGTGGTATGTGACAGATAATCTGTGAAAAAACACCTAAACACATAGAGACCCACCTAATCCTTCTAATATCATTTACAGCTATAAACTTTCACGACAATATTGACACCTACCACTGAACCCAACACAGGAATTTCAAACATTACTTTGCGTATCAAGAACACAAAACATCCCAAACATTCAGGAAGAGAGCTTGAAGAGCCTGTCAGGTAGGAACTTACTGTAAATGAACTGACAAAAAATGCAAAACAACTACCATTGTGGCAGGAGGCGGAGTTCTGCCCAGAAGTTCACGGCTGTACCTAACTAGACTGATTAGCCTGAGACTTTTTAAGCTGGCTCCACTTTTGGTTTTCTGCCAGATTGTTTTCTACCCTTGGCGACGCCTCTATTTCCTGGATTTTTTTCTGTTTGGATAAAACCTAGTGTTCTGCTTATAGGTCTGAACCCTGTCCATGACAGACGTACATACACATTTTGCAGATCATAAGGGTGTGTAGCCTGTGTCAGTCATCCAAGTCAAGAGATAAATCAAGTGCAAAAACAATCAACTGAGCAAAACAGGGAATCTTTATCCTTCCTGATTTAGAGATTTGGGAAGAGTTCCACAAACAAAAGTCTCATTATACACATCTAATAATAATAGCCATTGGGTCTTGGGCGCTTTCCATCCTGAAGAGACGTTACAACCACACTGAGCTCTGGTAACATGATAGGTTTCCCAAGATTGTCAGCAGTTTCTGGACCAACAATAGGCACATTAAAATAAGCAAAGAACCCATCAAAGTCATCAAGACACAGAATCAGATAAATATAATCATGTATAAAAGTTCTCCCCTGGTGGCCGGGCCTCTGCTCACAGGGCCGGCCGGGCTCAGCCCGAAAGGACAACGTGGGCCCGACCTCTGAGGAAACTGTAGTGGACGGGTGCAGTGTGGATTGGGTGGCAGTCGTCGGCATGGGGCTCGACAACCCAATCCCCAAACAAAGAGTGTAGCTCTAGGGCATGGAATGTTACGTCGCTGGGGGGAAGGAGCCAGAGCTTGTGAGGGAGGTTGAGAGGTACTGACTTATCAGGCTCACCTCCACCCACAGCTTGGGCTCTGGAACCCAAATCCTTGAGAAGGACTGGACTCTCCACTTTTCTGGTGTTTCCTACGGTGAGAGCCTGCTTATAGCACCACAGCTCAGCTGTCATATGTTGGAGTTCACCCTGGTGAACGAGAGGGTCACGTCCCTGCGCCTCCGGGTTGGGGACAGGTGTCTCACTGTTTTACAGACCAAACAGCAATGTGGAATACCAGGCCTTTTTTTAGTCCCTGGGAGGGGTACTGAATAGTGCTCCGACTGGGAACTCCACTGTTCTTCTTGGGAACTTCAACGCTCACGTGGGAAATGACAGTGAGACCTGGAAAGGAGTGATTGGGATTAACGGCCTTCCCATCTGAGCACAAGTGGTGTTCTGTTATTGGACTTCTGTGCTAGTCACAGTTTGTCCATAATGAACACCTTGTTCAATCAGGGATGTCCATATTTGCAATTGGCCCCAGGACACCCTAGGCCGGAGGTCAATGATCAACTTTGTTGTCGTATCATCAGAAGTCTGACTGCGTGTTTTGGACACTCGGGTGAAGAGAGGGGCAGAGCTGTCAACCGATCACCACCTGGTGGTAAGCTGGGTCCACTGGCAGAGAAGGGGGCCAGACAAACTCAGCAGACCCAAACACATTTTGAGAGTCTGTTGGGAAGCATGGCAGAATCCTCTGTCAGTGAGGTCTTCAACTCCCATCTCCAGGAGAGCTTCTCCCAGATCCCGCTTGAGGCTGGGGACATTGAGTCAGAATGGACCATGTTCTTTCGCCTCCATTGTCGAAGCGGCTGCTTGGAGCTGCGGTCCCAAGGTCTGTGGTGCCTGTTGCGGTGGTAACCCCCAAACCCTGGTGGTGGACACCGGAAGTAAGGGATGCTGTCAAGCTGAAGAAAGAGTCCTACCAAATCTTTTTGAATTGTGGGTCTCAAGAGGCAGCTGACGGGTATAGGCAGGCCAGGTGTAATGCAGCTCGAGTAGTCGCGGAGGCAAAAACTAGGGCCTGGGAGGAGATCGGGGAGGCCATGGAGGAGGAGTATCGGTCAGCCTCGAAGAAATTCTGGCAAAAAGCGGTACACAGCCAACACTGTTTACAGTAGAGGCAGAGAGCTGCTGACCTCGCCTGAGGATATTGTCGGGCAGTGGAAAGAATACTTCGAGGATCTCCTTAATACCACCACCATGTCTTACACAGAAGAAACAGAGGCTGAGGTCTCAGAGGTGGACTCGTTCAAGCTGAAGTCACCGAGGTGACCGAAGAATACATTTGTGGTAATGTGGGATACAACACTCTCACCACATTACCACAAATGATCCAGATGAAAAATCAATGGAAATCACTTGTCTTTACCTTCAATTGTGGAGGTTCGCAGGAACGAGGCAAGGGTACAGGTGAGTTCAGTGTCTTTATTAACAAGCGTGCCACAACAACCAACACAGTCTCTTTAAATACCTGCTTCCCCTATCACCTTCTTTAACCATGTGACGTCACACCTTCCTTGTGCCTGTCTGGTATGAGACAGCTCTCCCAAGTGTCCACTACACAGCCCCCCCCGAACACCCAGAACAGGCCAACCACTAAAACAGCGGTTCCCAAACTTTTCAGTCCACGCACCCACTTCTACCTCCCGACTTAGCTGACGCACCCCCAATGCCCAAAACATGAAAAAAAAGAAAGAAAAGGCGTAGTCTTTATAGCCATACAGGTATCAAGTTTAATAATATAGGCTCCTGTTAACACAGAATAGATTGTGCAATAATGGGCCTAATGAGCTCTCACTGTAGAAACGGTGGGGAGAATAATAGTAACAATATAAAAATGACAATAATAATATTTTAAGTCAAAATGGTCGTCGAGCGAGCCGACTCATCACAGATGAGTGATGAACAGCAGTTATTACTATGCAGGGCTTGAAATTAACTTTTTTTCTTGGTAGCTCTGGTACTCCCAAATGTAGAAGTTAGTAGCACCAGCAAAGACTTCAGGTGCACCTACCCAAAAGCAAGGCAGTGACGGAGCGATAGAGACGCTCCGTCCATCTCCGTTCCTCCTCTCTCCCACAGGAGAGCAGCTGCAGCTGCGCTCTTATTGTTTCCTGGCAGGACTGCAGGAGCGCGGTCTCACAAAAAAAAGCACACCAGATTTTTTTCCCTTATCGCACCGGTGCTCCTAAATATATTTAATAGTCGCACTGATGAAAATTTGGGCGCATATGCGACCAAAATGGGCGCAATTTCGAGCCCTGCTATGTAACAAATAGACCTATTTAACAAACTATAACAGTTATTAATGGTAGCAAATATGCTATTCCGCCACAAAGAATCAAAATAACATAGGCCCAAGTTCAACATCATATTTTCTCTTTCGAGTACGAGTCTCATTGTGTTCTTTACCCCTTCTCCCGTTGAAGTGTCCGGGTGAGTTTTCTGTGTTCTGTGCTCCTCATTTTCAGTTTCCCCTGTCTCGTCATCGTCAATCTCTTTTTCCTGCTGGATTTCTTCATCCTGGTAGACTGCACAGCTCTCAGTTGGGCCAATGTATCCTGTCCTCTTTCATTTCTCCCAGATTGAATACCGGACAAACTGCCCGTTTTCAACCAGTTATGCATTTCGGCATATTATTGTTGTTGCTATCACAACAAGCTAGCACAGAGCTAGGAGAAAGCCAAGTACATTTTGTTTTTTTGTTTTTTATTGAAAATTTTGCCAAAACGTTTTTTTATTGAAAATTACCAATGATTTGCGTGAATGAATTTAAATATTTAAACTGTTAATCCTCCATTAAAAAGTGTTTAAATTATTTATTTAATTATTTATGTATTTCAAGGTGCTCAGCTGCCATTACACTCGCGCACCCCCTAGAGGCAGCTCGCACACCACAGGGGGTGCGCGCACAACACTTTGGGAATCCCTGCACTAAAAGAGTCTCAGCCCCGCATGGGCGGCCTGATAATCCGGCCCCAACGGAAACACATAAAGGCAGGCAGGGGCTGTGCAGGGGTCGGGGGGGCAGCTCTTCTGGCCGGCAGGCAGGTTTAGAGGCACGATCTGAAACAAGACCAGAAGTTTTATGTGATGAAGCAAAGGGTGGCTGGCCGCCGCGCGTGGGCTGAGCCACCTTTACTGGTTCTTCTGACATTACATGCGCAGCCTTGAGGTGGTCCACAGAAACCTGCTCTGAACGTCCCCCCACTTCCACTGTGAAGGACTTCGGCCCTGCCTCAATCACCTTGAAGGGCCCGTCATAAGGAGGCTGGAGCGGAGAACGGTGAGCATCATGCCGGATGAAAACATATTCCGCAGAGAGAAGCTTTCGGGATGTACGATCTGGGGAGACAGTGGTGAACAGGCACAGGGACAGCATTAGGGGACACGGGCCAGATAGTCACTGCTGGCCCAGAGGCCGAAGCCTCAGGCAGGAACTCCCCCGGGACCTTCAGCGGCTGGCCGTGGACAAGCTCCGCCGATGAAAACTGCAGGTCCTCTTATGGAGTGGAACGCAGGCCGAGCAAGACCCATGGCAGATGATCGATCCAATTGGCGTTTGTGAGTGTTGCTCGGAGCGCTGCCTTCATGGATCGGTGAAAACGCTCACACAGCCCATTGGTCTGTGGGTTGTACACTGTGGTGCGATGGAGCTTCACACCCAGGCTCCCGGCTACTGCTGTCCAGAGCTCAGAGGTAAACTGTGGCCCCCGGTTGGACGTGATGTCAGAGGGCGTACCAAACCTGGTCAAAACCTGGTCAAAAACCCAGCGATGCCATCTGGAAGGGACCAAGGTGCCCTAGGGAAACGTCACAGAGAAACGTGGCCCCGCAGCCCTGAAAAGTCACATCCTCCAGGTGCAGCCCAGTCACAGCCGACCGAAACACCTGGATCTCCCTGTCTGTGAACTGGTCAGCGGCCATGGCAGAGTAGTCCACCCCCAAATACACAGAGGTGACCTGTGCCCTGGAGAGACAGTCAGCAACAAGGTTATCCTTCCCTGCCACATGGCGAATGTCAGTCGTAAATTCCGAAATGACAGAGAGGTGGCGCTGCTGCCTCGCAGACCACGGCTCAGTAGTCTTGGCCATGGCAAAGGTGATAGGCATGTGGTCCACAAAGGCGGTGAACTCGCGACCCTCTAGCACAGGGCTCGAAATTGCGACCATTTTGGTTGCATATGCGCTCAAATTTTTATCAGTGCGTCTATTAAATATATTTGGGAGCACCGGTGTGACTAGGGAAAAAAATCTGTTGCGCCTTGTTTTGTGAGACTGCGGTCCTGCAGTCCTGCCAGGAAACAATGAGAGCGCTACTCTCCTGGGGGAGGGAGAGAGGCGTGCGGAACGGTGATGGACAGAGTGGTCTCTATTGCTCTGTCATTGCCTTGCTTTTGGGTAGGTGCTCCTAAAGTCTTCGCTGGTGCTACTAACTTCTAAATTTGGGAACACCAGTGCTACCAAGAAAAGAAGTTAATTTCGAGCCCTGCTCTAGCAGGAATCTGAAGTGACGTAGCCAGGAAAAGAGCCAGCAGCTCCCTGTCAAATGCACTGCACCGCCGCTCAATGTCCCTCAGCGTCCGGCTGAAGAAGGCCAGGGGCTGCCATGCGCCTCTCACTCACTGCTCGCAGACCACCCCCACCGCAGAATCTGAGGCATCTGTTGTCAGGGCCACAAGAGCAACCGCTGATGGGTGTGCCAGCAGGGCAGCATTGGTGAGTGCAGCCTTGGCGTCAAAAGCCTACACCGCCTCTCCAGCGACCAGTCCACAGATATGCTAGCCTTTTGACCCTTCAGCACCTGGCACAGCGGGCACATGAGGTGAGCTGCCCTGGGAATGAACTGGTTATAAAAGTTCACCATGCCGAGGAACTCCTGCAGGGCCCTAGCAGTCTGGGGCTGAGGATAGGCAGAGACGGCCTCAACTTGGCAGGCAGGGGGACGGCCCCCAGGGGTGAGACACGGTGTCCCAGGAAGTTAATAGCAGTCAGGCCAAACTGGCACTTGGCTGGGTTCACGATCAGTCCATGTTCACTTAGCCGAGCAAACAGCAAACGAAGATGTGACAGGTGCTCGTCTACAGAAGCACTGGCCACCAGGATGTTATCCAAGTAAACGAAAATAAAGGGCATGTCTCGCAGGACATGCATCCTTTGAAAAGTCTGCGCTGCCACTTTTAGGCCGAACGGCATCTGCAGAAACTCGGATAATCCGAACGGAGTGATGACAGCAGTCTTAGGAACGTCCTGCGGGTGAACTGGCACCTGATGGTAACCCTGCACCAAATCCTCCTTTGAAAAGATTACTGCCCCTGCCAGGTGCACAGAGAAATCCTGGATGTGCGGGACGGGGTACCTGTCCGGGTTGGTGGCATTATTGAGGCACCGGAAATCCCCCCAGGCGCCAACCCCCTTCCCTCTTCCGGACCGTATGCAGGGGGGGATGCCCATGGACTGTCTGAGCGGTGCACGATGCCAAGCTGCTCCATTGTGGCAAATTCTCTCTTTGCGATTGCCAGCTTGGAGGTATCCAGACACCGCGCCCGGGCAAAAACCAGTGGACCGACTGTGGTGAGGTGATGCTCCATACCATGCTTCGCGACCACAGCAGAGAATGGAGGGATGGTCAGGGCCAGAAACTCAGCAAGGAGTCGCTGATATACGTCCCCTCTAGCGAGGATGTTGGCGAGGGCAAGCGGCGCGAAGCTCCCCAGCGTGCAGGGGTAGGTGGCAAACAAAACGGCGTCAATCAGGCGGCGATTTGCTATGTCCACTAGCAGTCTTTGCACGCACAAGTAATCCGCACCCAGTATGGATACTGAGACAGAAGCTACAATAAACTACCACCCGAACAGTCGTCCATTAAAAGACATAGTCACAAACCTTTAGCAGAAGGTGCGAATGGGCATCCCGTTCGCGGCATCGAGCGGAGGTCCGACGCCGCCAGCCAGGGCATCCACGGCTGACGCTGGCATGACCCTCAGCCGAGTCCCTTTGTCCGCCAGCATGCGACGCCTGGAAAACTCGTCCTCCACGAAAAGCAGCCGTTCCACCGCACCAGTTCCCCAGCTGCTACTGAGCACCAACCCTGGCATTTCCCTGGTTGCAGAAGGGCAGGGCAGAATACAGTGCCTTGCCTTGGCTCCTAAACGGCGATGATAAAAACAGAGCTCCCGATTGTCCGTCTGGCACACCGCGGCCAAGGCTGGCCCAGCCCCATCCTCTAGCGGGGGCTGCAGCTGTCCCTGGAGCGCAGCGTGCACGTGAGAGCAACGGGATGCCAGCAGAATCCTGTCGGCCTCCTCCACCAACCCTCGGTAATCCTTTGAGCGCGTGAGAGGCGATGTGTCGAGAGCTGTGTGCACCGTTCACCACAATCCATCATAGGTTCTCTAACAAGGATTGTTCTCAATGCCACTACAGTATATTAGTAAAAACAAATCTCGCAACGTTGAAGGCTGTAGGGTTGAGAGAGAGAGAGAGAGAGAGAGAGAGAGAGAGAGAGAGAGAGAGAGAGAGAGAGAGAGAGAGAGAGAGAGAGAGAGAGAGATTTAAGGCTTGTCATATTTTTAGATAGGACAGCCCCCAACATCGCAAAGCTGATTATTGACTCTTGGGTGGATGGTATATAGGAGCATTGCTGCCTGCAGCATCTCAGCACAGATCATCATCACTGTAAGGTACCCGACCTCCACTTCTGAAGGGTTTAGGTTATGGCAAACATCATTATCATGTGAAGTTAAACTAAATGTAGATGTGAAATTAATGTTTCTTTATATTTTCCTGTGTTTGTACAAAGAGCTTGAATCCATTTGAATATGTCAACTGAGAAGAGTGTTGATGTGGTCGGCTGCAACGCCTCCATCATGAGGAACACCTGGGAGATCAGACAGAAAGAGCATGAGATGAAAATGCAGTATAAGTTTGAACAAACAGAGAAGAGCGCTCTCAAGTCATAAGGACCAAAGATTTATTCACGTGTACTGGTTGTGTCAAACTAATTACACTCATTCAAATAAATTCCTGGGATTTACCTTAAACTAAAAAAGCACGCTTGTTTTATTCCTCGTTTGGTGGACGTGACAGATAGTGATGACAAATATTCCTCACATAACTGAACATAAAATGAGGACTCCAGTAAACTCCAGTAAACATATGTCTTCAATTTGAAAAATTGAAGACATAAGTTTATGTTTTACTGGTGTATTTAATGAATTGTGCATTAATGTAACATTTTTCAAAGAACAGAACCAAGACAGTGCATGAACTCACATAAAATTACCTACCTGCAAGTCAGTGTGACTTTTTAAATTTTTATTTTATATACTCGATTAATCCGCAAACAACACTCTAGTTAGTCAATTCAAATCAAGTCACATGCATATGTTAGTGTGTTCAGGCCCTGAACAACAAACACACACACAAGGGGCCTGTACGCATGCAGAGGGAGATAGAGTGGCATGCAGCTCCTGCTTGGTGTGCCCCAAATGAGCAACTTGTAAGGGGGATTGTGCCTTGCTCAAGGGTGCTTCGGCAGTGCTCCGGAGGTGAGCTGACACATCCCAATCTCAGCCAACCTCCGGGTGTTTTTTAGGGCGGGAGAGGGGATCGATTCCATTTTTAAACATGGAACCAGCGCGCATTCATTTGCTAATACAGACATTAATTTTCCCCCCACCTACTTTAAAATTTACCAAAGCATGAACTTTACTGACAACATCCTTTTTACTCAATATGGGCACTAAAGAGGCACAGGCCTCCAATGGTCCATTTCAGAAAAAGAAAACCCAAACAAGACACTCCAGTCATCACAACAGCGGTCTCAGGGTTCTCTCCTGGATCCACTCAAGATATTGTGCATCACTCTTAAATGAACTTCCATCAAAATCTGTAGTCATAATGGTAGCAGTAGTATGCTTCACTCCTAAAAAATGCTGATATAAAACCTTTAAAGCACTGTACATACTTTTTCATGAATGTTGGCTATTTATCGGTTCTTTATCTGTACATTGATAATATACATATATTCACATCATTAAACGTAAAAGCATTTACCCGAAGCGCATGTTTCTGGAGGTGGGAGGAAGCCGGAAACCTCGGAGAGAACCCACGCAGACACGGGGAGAGCATGCAAACTCCGCACAGAGCTGGACTATAACCTGGAATGGCCTTGTTGTACGGAGACAGCGCTACCCACTGCACCACTGCCACCACTACTTTTAAGAGGTATATTATACGGTATTTGACAACCTTGGTATTGGTACCACATAATGATACTAATACCATATGATTTTTAGTTTTTGTTGTCATTTCCACAAAGGAAGAGATTAAAAAAACTCATTGGTCACCCCAGCACTAGTTCACTATTGTGAAACACGAGTAACTCCTCTGTCGTATGTACACGGTCTTTGTACCCAAGACAGAATGATGATGTACCATGACGTGGCAGATTCATAGGCAATTTAGGAGGATTTGTTGGCATTCAGGGGGGAAGAGTTTTCAATGAGACAGGAATCAACTTTTGACCCCCAAAAAGGTATGACCTCGACTCATTCGTTTAAAAATGCAAAACTTATCAATTTTAAAGTTATGTTGAAATTTTTCTTTAAAAAAGGCCCATTGATATGAACAAATTGGTATTTAAGGAGTTAAGATCAAAAGAAAATGAAGTCTGATTGGTATGATCACTACTGGTCGTTACGAAACTGACTTAATGAATGTGGAAAATCATTATTTTATGGCAGGTTGATGAGGTCTATTTTGTATGTATTCAGTTTCTGTTTCACTACGCTAGATGTCGCTGTAGAACACCAGATGTCACTGAATTTGTTTTATTACTCCACTATACATTTCAGGTTATTTTTAGAATTTATGTTAACCAAATTAGCATGGACATTTTTTGGCATGTGAACTGGTTCACTCTACGTATGACACTTTTTTCCATATGCAAATAAAGTCTTATTCTCAAAAGTTTGTGTTCCTTCCCAAATTTACTGCCATCTAGTTTTCCTTGTGATACCAGGGCAGCCTATCCTAACCCGCAATTATACAAATGCTGCAAACTCTATACCAGGGCTTTGAACCGGTTCATGGAACAAAAATAAAAATCAGAAACTTTTGGTATTGTGCCAGGAACAAAAATGAAATGAGAAACAAAAACCTGATTGCCCTCTTCTTCTTCTGTTCCTTTTGGCTTTTCCCTTCAGGGGTCGCCACAGTGAATCAATTGCCTCCATCTAACCCTGTCTTCTGCATCCTCTTCTCTCACATCAACTACCTTTATGTCCTCTTTCACTACATCCATAAACCTCCTCCTTGGTCTTCCTCTAGGCCTCCTGCCTGGCAGTTCAAAACTCAGCATCCTTCTACCAATATACTATATTCACTATCTCTCCTCTGGACATGTCCAAACCATCTCAGTCTGGCCTCTCTGACTTTATCTCCAAAACCTCTAACATGTGCTGTCCCTCTGATGTACTCATTCCTGATCCTATCCTTCCTGGTCACTCCCAAAGAGAATGTCAGCATCTTCATCTCTGCTACCTCCAGCTCTGTCTCCTGTCTTTTCCCCAGTGACACTGTCTCTAGACCAAACAACACCGCTGGTCTCATCACAGTATTTTACACCTTTCCTTTCATTTTAGCTGAAACTCTTCTATTACACATCACAAATGACACTTTTCTCCACCCGTTCCATCCTGCCTGGAAACGCGTCTTCACCTCTTTTCCACACTCTCCATTGCTCTGGACTGTTGACCCTAAGTACTTAAAATCCTCCACCTTCTTGATCTGTTCTCCCTGTAACCTCACTCTTCCACTTGGGTCCTTCTCATTCACACACATGTACTCTGTCTTACTGTGGCTAACCTTCATGCCTCTCTTTTCCATCAGAAACCTCCACCAGGGTTCAGTTGGGTTTCTCTGTCTGTTAAAGCGCTTTGAAATGTCTGCTGTCATGATTAAGCGCTATATAAATAAAACTTGATTGATTGATTGACCTCTCTAGCTTCTCCTCCACCTGTTCCCTGCTCTCACTGCTGATCACAATGTCATCTGCAAACATCATAGTCCATGGAGATTCCTGTCTAATCTCGTCTGTCAGCCTGTCCATCACCATAGCGAACAAGAAGGGGCTGAGAGCTGATCCCTGATGCAGTCCCACCTCCACCTTGAACTCCTCTGTCACACCTACAGCACACCTCACCACTGTCTTACAGTCCTCATACATGTCCTGTAACGCTCTCACGTACTTCTCTGCCACTCAAGACCTCCTCATACAATACCACAGTTCCTCTCTGGGCACCCTGTCATCAGCTTTCTCCAGATCTACAAAAACACAATGCAGCTCCCTCTGGCCTTCTCTGTACTTCTCTATCAACATCCTCAAAGCAAATACTGCATCTGTAGTACTCTATTTTTGCATGATACCATACTGCTGCTCACAAGTGCTCACTTCTGCCCTTAGTCTAGCTTCAACTACTCTTTCCCATAACTTCATTGTATGGCTCATCAGCTTTATTCCTCTGTAGTTGCCACAACTCTGCACATCTCCCTCGTTGCTAAAAAAGGGCACCAGCACACTTCTCCATTCCACAGGGATGTTCTCACTATCTAAGATTCTGTTGAACAACCCAGTCAGAAACTCTACTGCCACCTCTCCTAGACACTTCCAAAGCTCTACAGGTATATCATCAGGACTGTCTGCTTTTCCACTCTTCATCCTCTTCAATGCCCTCCTCACTTCATTCTGATTATTCTTTGCTACATCCTGGTCCACAACAGTCACCTCTTCTAGTCTTTGTTCTCTCTCATTTTCCATGTTCATCAACTCTTCAAAGTACTCTTTCCATCTTCCCATCACACTACTGGCACCTGTCAATAGACTTCCATCCCTATCCTTAACCACCCTAACCTACTGCACGTCCTTCCCATCTCTGTCTCTGTCTCTGTCTTGCCAACCTGTATAGATCAGTATCCCCCTCTTTACTGTCCAACCTAGCATGCAAGTCATCATAAGCCCCTTGTTTGCCTTTGCTACCTCTACCTTCCCCTTATGCTGCATCTCCCTGTACTCCTGTCTACTCTCCTCAGTCCTCTCAGTGTCCCACTTCTTCTTAGCTAACCTCTTTCTCTGTATACACTCCTGTTCCTCCTCATTCCACCACCAAGTCTCCTTATCTACTTTCCTTCCAGATGACACACCAAGTACTCTCCTACCTGTCTCCCTGATCACATTAGCTGTAGTTCAGTCATCTGGGAGCACCTCCTGACCATCCAGAGCCTGTCGTAACTCTTTCCTAAAAGCAGCAGTCTTTCTTTTTCAGCTTCCACCATTTCGTCTTCTGCTCCGCCTTTGCCCTCTTCATCTCCTTCACCACAAGAGTCATCCTACACACCACCATCCTATGCTGTTTGGCTACACTCTCGCCTACCACTACTTTGCAGTCACTGATCTCCTTCAGATTACACCGTCTACACCAGATGTAGTCTACCTGTGTGCTCCTACCTCCACTCTTATAGGTTACCCTATTTTCCTGCCTCTTCTGGAAGAAAGTATTCACTATAGCCATTTCAATCGTTTTTGCAAATTCAACTACCATCTGTCCTTCTGCGTTCCTCTCCTGGATACCAAACCTGCCCATCACCTCCTCATCACCTGTTTCCTGCACCAACATGTCCAATGAAGTCTGCACCAATGACAACACTTTCACTTCTAGGTTTGCTCTGCATCACTTCATCAAAGTACCAACCAGGATTTCTCCTCCTCCAGCTCACACCCTACCTGTGGAGCATACCCACTAACAACATTGAACATCACATCTTCTATTTCTAGCTTCAGACTAATCACTCTATCTGACAATGTTTTTACCTCCAGGACATTCCTAACAAACTCCTCCTTCAAGATAACTCCTACTCAATTTCTCTTCCCATCTACACCATGATAGAACAACTTGAACCCTGCTCCTAAACTTCTAGCCTTGCTACCTTTCCACCTGGTCTCCTGGACACACAGTATGTCTACCTTCCTCCTCTGCGTCATGTCAACCAACTCTCTACCTTTTCCTGTCATAGTTCCAACATTCAACGTCCCTACTCTCAGTCCTATACTCTTGGCATTCTTCTTCTCTCTCTTCCTACAAACACACTTTCCTCCTCTCCTTTTCCTCCTCTCTTCTCCTTCTTCGGCCAACAGTCCAATTTCCACCGGCACCCTGTAGGTCAACAGCACCGATAGCGGTCGTTGTTAACCCGGGCCTCGACCGATCCAGTATGGGAGTCGTAGGTTTGATTTGCATGTTTGATTTGGCAAAACTCTTACGCCGGATGCCCGTCCTGGCGCAACCCTCTGTATTTATCCGGGCTTGGGACCTGCAGAATAAGACACTAGCTTGTGTCCTCTTGTGGCTACATTGAAAACCTGATTGCCCAAACTAGTTAAATCACAAGAATATACATTTACGTAGACACCAGCTGGCTTGTAATATTCCATCCTTATTCTAAGTTTTCATAGTTTACTGGTTGATTTTAAGCAAGAGAAACAGACATAAATCTTCAAAATATAGATCTTATTGATTTGCAAAAAGATGCCAAGATGTGGGGGAGTCAGGTCTCAGAAATAAAGTTCTGGGGCCCACAGTGAAGAAGCAAACCCAGAAGATTAAAAAAAAAAAAAAAAACTTTATTTTTTGACAAATTCTCTGTGTGACCAAGTACAGATTTAAGCGATGTTACGAAATCTTGATTATAATCATAATTTTTATGGTGTTGCCAAACAGCAGCTTGAAGTTTAGATTTTTAAATAGATTCCCAAATACAGACCAGAAGCTCCAGCACAATTAAGATTGAACACCAGTATCCCAGGAAAAAATTGGTTGTTCACATTGCCGTGGCTCCGTGGTGCACTGGCGTCATGTGTCCCCTGCCTCACACCCTATGCTGCCGAGATAGGCTCCGGCTCCCCGTGACCTGCTACAGCGGATACAGCGGTGGTAATCTGAAAATGACTGACATTATTGCATTTGCTAGTGCGAAATTCTTTACTGGGAAATCAACAAGAAATATGAAAAAAACAAACAATTGTGCTAATAACACAAACGTGAATTTAATGGATCACAACAACATTTTGGAAAGTCACCTCGATTTCTCCTTTCCTCAGAGATGGGACAGATGTCACATTAATCTTTGTGTTTGTTACAGAAGGAAGTGCCAGACAGGTGTACCATACCTTAGCATAAAGAGTGAATACAGTCTGGAACTTATGTACAATAAACTTGTACCAAAGCATCAGATATTCTTTACATGACTATATAATACAATACAACATAATCACCAATTAAATCTGTGATTAGACCTAAAAATTAAGAAGTGGCTCACCACAAGTAAAGATCAAGAAAGAAGGAAGGACAACTCTTAGTTGTCCAGAGGAGACTGATTTTACATGTGTGTTCCTTATTGAACTGTTACATCAAAGCAGATGTCTTGATCCTTTATCGTAGACACGGGACTGACTTTCATCCTATAATTTGATTCCTTTCATCCATTCATGAATTGTTTTCTTTGCATAGTGAGTAACATGGAATGGTCAAGAAGAAAAAAGATTGGAATGGTATACGTATATGAATTTTCACATAGGAGGTAGCTAGTCTAATGATTACAATCATGTAGATCCCCAATGATTTACCATTCCACAAAGTGAAGTAAGCCATAAACTTTGGTGCATAATTAAGGAATGAACTCATAAAGTTTTATTTCATTTCCTTTTACATTGCCAGAAAAGGTTTTCTATATTTTCTCTGTTCCCCTATGCAAAAACTCCATGGATGATTTCCAGTAGAGTAGTCTTTTAACACATTTCTGAGTATCCTTCTGAGTATAGCCAAATTAAACCACAACGCATTCTGAAGTTTTTGAAAATTTTGGGAAAATGATTTCATAACTTGGAATTTTTTTGATGAGCTGTATGACTTGTTTTCTGTCCCTAAATTTGTTTCTGAACACATGACAGCGGTTGCTACATGATTCAACAATGCTCTTGAGGGGGTCACATGAGTTAATATACTGCTCCAGAGTCCCTTCCAGGTCTTCTCCATGGGTCAGCAGAACAATTGTGCTGTCTCTGATGCTCCAGCCAAGTTTGTACTCCAGTTTTTCCAATATTCCGTGCTCTTTATCCGTAAATCTTCCCCGTTGCATCACGAGAAGCACAACACATTGTCCTGGTTGACAGTACCTCCTACACTTTTCTACCTGTTCATGGTTGTTTTGCAGTTGGTCGTGAAAGAAATCTGGAGTGTCGACCACTCTTACCGGCTCTCCAAAACTTTTATGTGTTATTTTGAACTCACAATTGGTGGTGACTGGCATGGAACTAGGATGAGATGTAAAAAGCTGGTTTGTATTCAGATAAGGGTTGTCAGCTATGAGGATGGTGTTTGCAGATTCACTTTTTCCAGTCCCAGTTATTCCCAGCAGGACGATACTAAACTTGACGTGCGGCGTACATTTGTCATGGCCACCTAAGGGATGCAAAGCGATTTTTCATGCACAGGTCTTCAATAAATAAGATTGCAGTATTAAAAACACACAAAAATAGAATGTGAAGGAAATGCTAAATCCTTAAAAACACTTCGAGTATCAAAACAGTATTCAAAATATATTAAAAAAATAAAATTATATTATATATATATATATATATATATATATATATATATATATATATAAAAAAAAAAGTCCCTCTCACCCTTGTGGGGTGGTATCTGTCATCCTCCAGCTCGGGTCCTCTACCAGAGGCCTGGGAGTCTGAGGGTTCTGCGCAGTATCTTAGCTGTTCCTAGGACTGCGCTCTTCTGGACTGAGGCTTCAGATGTTGTTCCAGGAATCTGCTGGAGCCACTCTTCCAGTTTGGGGGTCACTGCCCCAAGTGCTCCTACTACCACGGGGACCACATTAACCTTAACCTTCCACATCTGTTCCAGCTGTTCTTTCAACCCTTGATATTTCTCAATCTTTTCGTGTTCCTTCTTCCTGATGTTGGCATCAGCTGGAATCGCCACATCTATCACCACTGCTCTCTTCTGCTCTTTGTCCATCACCACAATGTCCGGTTTGTTAGCCAGTAGCTGTTTGTCGGTCTGGAAGCTGAAGTCCCACAGGATCTTAGCCTTGCCGTTCTCAACCACCTTCGGTGGTATGTCCCATTGGGATTTGGGTACTTCTAGTCCAAAAAAAAATAAATAAAATAAATAAATATATATATATATATATATATATTATATATATATATTGTATACTGTTTGATACCCGAAGGGAAATTGAGATCACACTCTAGTAATTCAATCAAACACATGCATATATACATTAGTATGTACAGGCCCCTGTAACACACACACACATACACACATACGCACACACTAGGTGGTCTGTAAATTTGCAGTGGGAGGCAGCTCGACATGGTGCGCCCCAAATGAGAAACTTGTAAAAGAGGACTGTGCCTTGCTCAACGATGCCTCAGCAGTGACCGGGAGGTGAGCTGACACCTCATTCAGTCAGCTCACACTCCGGGTGTTTTTGGGCGGGAGCGGGAATTGAACCGCCGATCTTGGAACATTGGACGATCCGCTCTACCGCTGAGCCACTGCCGCCCCAGTGGCTCAGTTTTATCTTTACATTGCTACGATACAGTATTAATTTAATTGACCTAAATTCTGACCAATCCAGAACAGAATAGTGTCTTCAAATTATATACACATTTATTTAAAATATTATAAAAATATAAAAATAATTAAAGTCAGAGACGTACATGCTCCCAGAGATCTGTAGATTGTCAGGCTATTTTGTCTGGAATAGTTACCATAAGGCATCACGGCGGTGCAGTGGATAGCGCTGTCATTGCACAGCAAGGTGGTTCCAGGTTCGACTCCCGCTCTGTGTGGAGTTTGAATGTTCTCCCCGTGTCTGCGTGGGTTCTCTCCGGGTTCTCTCTCTTTGGCAGTAATCTGAGGGTGGCGGATGCCAAAAGACTGATCTGCAGCGCTGGTTGAGACATTGTGGGAGTAAAATTACACTCTCTTACTGTAGTTTTAGAGAAGAGGACATTGTCCAAACTAAGGGCCGTCTTGGACAATGAGTTCCACCCGCTGCACAGGACACTGATGGGACAAAAAAGTACCTTCAGTACTGGGATGACCCTTCCTAAATACACTTCTGAACACCATAGGAACTCTTTTCTGCCTGTGGTCACCAGGCTGTACAATGCCTCACAATAACTCCAGGACAATAGTTGGATATGACGGTGCGCGTTTGTATCTCTGAATGTTCGTAAGTTGAATGGTCATATCTTGAGGACTCCCTGTATCTAATGTACCATAGTGCCACCCAAGCAACAAGCTCATCTAGTCAATCCTGTCAGCAAGCTACATTAAATCTAGATTACATTAGATGTTGTTTCCATATTTATCTTACAACATTGAACCACAAGGACATTTTGATATTTAACAAAACATGATGATAGAAATCCTTATTGAGATAATGTACTGAAAAACACAATATACGCCTTAGACCTCTGTCCTCTATACATACTGTATGTATATTTTCAGAACTCTTATTTAGCAAAGAGGGTCTTACCTTTTTTTCTCTAAGGACGCTCGTCTTCTTTTAACAACATCTTCACTATAATTTGTGTAGGTAAACAGGTATGCTTGTTGACCATGGCATGATTTCCTGCATTGTTCAGCCAGGTTTTTATCAGTTGCCCAACCAATAGTGAACTGTTCCTTTAGATGAATGAGTGACTCGAAGCTGTTTTGGTCTGGTAACAAGACGGTCAGGTGCCTCACCAGATCTTCTCCAAATACTGTCTTGTGCTTGTACACTTCAGAATAGATTTCTTTCTTTTGGATATTTTCTAAATCTATAATAAGTATGAACATGTTGGGACCAGGATAGGATGATGCCATGAAATCAATGATCTTCTGGTCTGGGAAATTGCAGTCTTCATCAAAGAGGTGAAGGCCAAAGATTCTGAAGGATTCATTCTTTGCCATGACAAGGCCATTTGGCAGGGTTACAAAAGGCGTATTATCTTTGAAGATGTTGTTTTTGATGGTGTTCTTTAACTCAGCACTCTTTCCGAATAGAGCAATAGTTAAGGGTTGTGGATATGCTGTAAGACAAGAGGGGTTTTTTGTTAGTAATGAAATACAGAACTTTAAAATCCTAAACTGACCAGGGAAACACATGAAGTAATTAGTTGTACGAAATATCTCCAAACAATGAGTCTAATTTTTAATACTGTGGAAGCAGAGTCCTTCAGGAGCTCCTGCTAACGTTAGCAATCCTGAACTAGCACAGCACTCAATGGAATGCATATCTACTATGTTAGAATACCTGTTGTGTTCAGTAACCAGTTAACTTTGAATCCTGGATCTTTTGCTGTGTGGCAACTGCAGTCCTCTCAACAACATACTAATAAAAGTACAATGTTTGTCATTGCCTTAATATTTTATATGATATGAAATGAAGTTTCAGTTAGCAAGCAATGTAGTAGTAAAAACCACAAGACAAGGTAAGAGAATCTGAAAAATACAACCAGTATTTGGACGCATATCTTTGACGCACATTTTTTGACACACGATCGTTAGACAGCGTGCATCCCAGGGACCCAAGTTTTGAATGCACTTCCGTTCAAGAAAAATATTGACAATTTTTCCATTTCTCCTCTTCAATTTCAAACCTTTCAAACCTTGCCTAAACAGCAACACGACATCTGCTTGTTTTACATGCTGCAGTGAGAGAGGAATTAGATCCTCCAGAGCAATCATAAGCTGTTGCTTATGCTTGGACAGTCCTGTTCGGTTTCTCTGTTAAAGCGCTTTGAAATGTCTGCTGATGTGATTAAGCACTACACCAATAAAAGTTGATTAATTATCACATGCCTCCGAAAAAGATGCAAAAGTTGGAGGAAAAGCAAGTGACACTGAGTGCTGTCTTGAATAAAAACAATCAAAAATTAATGAAGAAAAAGAGACAGATATTACCAAAATGTGTGTAGAGACAGTTTTGTCAGCTTGTCACAACTCAACCCCGAATGAATCGTTCTTAACACGCACAAGGGGTACTTTATGGGGATGATAGCAAGTTCTTAAATAAGTATGTGTAAGAAATAATACCAAACAAACACCACCTGCTTTACGTGCTCTAGACGCAGTGTATTTGTGAACATAGGAACAACAAAAAAACAAACTTAATAAACAACACGCACCTTTTCCAAGAATAAAGTCATAATCCCCCAAAATCAATTGTTCAAGATCAGTTTACGCATCCACCGCTGCACGCCCCAATATCCACGCTCAGATGCGAGTGATGATCGCGTCACTGGATGGTTCAGTCAGAGGGGGGAAAACGAATACCAAAAAAACTTGTAATCCTCAAAAAATGGAAAACTGAAAACCCCCTGTCCCGGCCGGGAACACAAAAGTCACTATAAAAAACAAAACAAAAAAAAAGGTTCGGTCTCACCGGGGAGGGAGATGCGCCCGCTGCCTGGTAGGATTCGAACATCCACTGCGCTGACTGCTGCGACGGGACCATTTCCTCCGTCTCACGCTGTGAGGATCAATTTTCGTTTTGGAATCCAGTTATTTTACCATCAACACAGGTGTCTCTACTCGGGTACTGGACCACTTCCTTCTTCCTCCCCCCTCCTCTCACCTGGGACACTCGGTTATATGGCCTCTGGTTCACGCCTCCCTGGCAGGTGCGACCATTTCCCTGGCCATTTGTCCATCATTGATAATTACAATGGAATCTTTAGTCCTTTATGTGCCGTCTGACATGCATAGCAAGAATATTTGTATTACACCATACCTTTATCGCACATTTTACCCCAATTTAATGTTCCATACATTCAACATCACATTAATGTGACAGTGTCACAGATTCCCCCAGCCGGAGGCACAGGAGGCTGAACCCCAAAGTAGGGTTTCAGGTTCACCACATTAATAATGTCAATTTTTTTCTTATGGTCATTCCACTGTATTTGATAATTAATGGGCCCAATTTCTTCATCACAGTAGCTGGTCCCGACCACTTGGGTGCAAGCTTTGATGAAAAGTGTTCAGTTGCGGTAGAGAGTGGGTGAGCGCGGACCCAGACCAGTTCTCCCGGCAGGAGCTGCGCACCTCTCCTGTGGGTATTATAATACCTGGCTTGTCTGGATTGACACACTTCAACTCTCTTCTTGACATGATTCATCAGTTTGTTTTGCCTCTCTAGTAGGGAATACGGAGGTTGATGGGGTGACGGTGGTGTGATTACCCTTTCCAGCGGTCCTTTCAGAGATCTTCCCAATAGTAACACGGCAGGCTGTTGTCCAGTGGTCTCCTGGTAGGCCGTGTCGATGGCAAAACAGAATTATCTGATCCATTGATCCCAGTCTTAATGGTCCGGTTTGAGCGTTCTGTGAAGTTGGTTTGGGGGTGATAGCTGGTGGTGAACTTTTGGGTCACTCCCCAAGCCCTGCAGAGGTTTTCCATCTCCTTACTCGTAAACTGTGGCCCCCGATCTGAGACCACCTCACGTGGAACACCAAACCGGGTGAAGATCTCATCCTTCAAGATGGTGACAAGGCGATGTGTTTTGCTGTCCTTTAAAGGAAACATCTCCACCCATTTTGTAAAATAATCCACAATCACGAAAAAAAAGACTCCTCCTTCCTTGCTTCGGGAAAATGGCCCCATCAAATCCACCCCCAGCTTCTCCCAGGGAGCCTCAACGGGAGTAACCTGCATGAAACCCGCTGGTCGTTGGTTGTCAGGTTTGTAGTCTTGGCAGATGTTACATTCCTTAACATGCTTCCATACATCTTTACGAACAGACGGCCACCAGGCCACTTCAAGGACTTTCAAAAGGGTTTTCAGTTGACCCAGGTGTCCACTTAACGGATGGTCATGGAAGTATTTAAGAAAAATACTCACAAGATCTTTGGGGACAAGTTGGTGCTTGTTTCCTCCGTTTGCAGGTGACCGCCGGTATAGCAACCCCTGCAAAACGGTGAATCCCACTCGGTTTGGCCTGGATCCCGAATCGCTGGAAATGGCCTCTTTGGCCCATTCACTGACCTCTGCATCCTTTTCCTGCATATCTCCTATCTCATATAAAGAAATGGGCAGATCGGCAGAACAATGAGACATGTTCAGGGCAACGTACGCTGCTGTCAAGGAGGTTGGAGGAACACTTCTGGAAAGAGCATCAGGCACGATGTTATATAAACCTCTGCGATAGTGGACTTTAAAAGAGAATTGCTGAAGTCGGAGTATCCAGCGGGTCAACCGGGAAGATGTCCTAGGACAATTGAATGCCCAGGTTAAAGCTGCGTTGTCAGTATGTACCGAGAATTCAACCCCCTCATGGTAGTGTCTCCACTTTTCAACTGCCCACACAATGGCAAGACACTCCTTTTCCAAGGTGGAGTAATTACATTCAGCTTTGTTTAAACCCCTGGAGGCATAGGAAATGACCTTCTCTTCATTAGTCCTTTGGATGAGCACAGCTCCTGAACCTAGATCGTTTGCATCGGTGTGGACTTCGAAGGGAACAGCATGATCAGGTTGGGCCAGGACAGGAGCATTAACAAGTGCCGATTTTAGTTGGTTGAAACTGCTAACAGACTTCATCCCATACCCATGGTACATCCTTCCTCTTCAGGCGGTTTAAAGGGGCTGCCAAATCGGCAAAATGGTTAATGAATTTGTGGTACCACCCAACAAGACCAAGGAACCGCTGAAAAGACTTAACGCTGGTGGGGGTTGGATAACTGGTCACAGCCCTGGTCTTCTCAGGGTCTATATGCACTCCTTTCTCCGAGACCACATGGCCCAAGAAAGTCCGTTTACGCGGGAAGAAGAGACATTTCTTTAAATTGAGTGTTAAATTTGCCCCATGTAGCTTCTTCATAACTGCATTGAGATACATAATATGTTGCTGAGTGGTGGCTGAGTACACGATAACATCATCAATATATACACAGCAAATGTGACCCCTTAACTCGCCTAAGACCTTCTCCATTAGCCTTTGAAATGTGGCCCCAGCATTTTAGAGACCGAAAGGCATGGTTTTGAATTGGTAAAGGCCCATAGGTGTGATTACCGCTGTCTTGGCCCTACTTTCTGGTGATATGGCCACCTGCCAATAAGCCGATTTTAGGTCCAGTGTGCTGAAGAAGGCTGCTCCATGCATGGACTCCAACAGTTTGTGAATAAGGGGAATGGGGTAAGCATCTGAGTGCGTTTTTGTATTCAGGCAACGGTAATCCACACAGAATCTCAGTGACCCATCAGGTTTGGTTACTAGAACAACCGGAGCACCCCAACCCGACTGAGAAGGTTCAATAATGCCATCCTTGAGCATCTGCTCAATATGCTCAGCAATAATTTGCCGTTTGTATGGAGAAACACAGTATGCTTTGCAGCGGACAGGGACTTCGTCCGTGGTAAAGATCTTGTGCTCTTCCACTGTTGTGCTTCCAAGTTTCCCTGAACACACCTTCGGTCAGGACTGCAGCAGTACACCAATCTCAGGAGGATATTCAATACCTGTAAAAGCAGTTGATTCAGATGGGGGGATAGACACTGAAGGTAGATTAGCTGGAACAGCTACGTAAAGACTTGCATTGCGGTGCGTTACTTTGTCGTGCTCTAAAGAGGGTGGTAGAAATGGATGGAAATCATAACCACTGGCCCCCTTGACCCCATATGTCTGGTCTCCCATATTGATGATAGTGGAGGTCTTGGTGAGAAAGTCCAAACCCAGGACGGTGGAGAAGGCGAGATGGTCTTCAGCCATGATGTAGGTATCCAATGACCACAAAGTACCATGCCAGCAGAAAAATAACTGCACCTTGCCTAAGGCACTATAAAGTGGTCCGTCAGCAAGGGCAAAGTGCTGATTTTCACTCGGCACCAGTTGCTCACGTTCACGTGCCACTTCCAGCCATCTGTCTCGACGCATAAGACAAAATGTACACCCGGTGTCAAACACGGCCTGAAACAGCTTCCCTCTGACCTCTATGGGGACGTGCAAAAGAGTTAATGGAGCTCTCTTTACCTGGTGAACCATAGATACCTCTGCATGCTTTTTCTTAACACTTTTCTCACCCGGTTTTCTCATTTTCGCTTTCTGTTGATCCACCTTGCCCCAGTATTCCTTGGAAGAACTGCAATCTTTCTCTACCAAGGTACCAATATGAACAAGCTGGTCCACATTACTGACAGTACCTCCAAGGCAGCCAGCCTTTCTGGGGTTACAGTTATTCAGTATTTTGCGCACCAGCTCTGCTTCTGTAATATCAAGTTTCCACCGGAGACAGTGCCCGATAATCATATGTTTCTCAGCTTTTCTTCCACTTCAGAGAGATAATCAGGGGGAAGGAAGGCAGCTTTGAAAGACTCTTTGAACTCTGTCCAGGTATGTACGTTGTTCTTTGCCACAGTCCACCAGCTATGCGCGGGCCCTTTAAGGACACCAGAAAGAGCGCCCATTAGTTCTTTGTCTGGTAATGGATGCACAGCAAGGTAAGTTTCGCAGCAATCCACAAAGTTAAGAATGTCATACACCTCATTCGATCCACTAAATGATGGGAAATCCATCTGAATAGCAGGCTTAGACAAAACCACTGGAACGGTAGCGGGAATCTGGGTGAAAACACCGCCCTCCTTTGGTGACAGTGTAGTGGTGGATGTGACAGACACACTGAAAAAAAGAAAAGCTGGGTCAACTCAAAATCTCAAGGCAACAAACTTCGATAAAATTTTAAGTTGGACAATTATACTAAATATTTTAAGTTTTGCTTCTGAGTTTGCTCAACTCTGAATTTTGATTGTTATCAACTCAACAGTAAATTCTACTAACTTATTATTTTACATTGTAATAACTTATAATCCTTACTTCAGCTAACTCTTTCCTAAGTTGGACTAACTTATAATTTTACGTTGTAATAACTTTTAAACCTTACTTCAACTAACTCTCTTCTAAGTTGGACACACTTATAATTTTACATTGTAATAACTTTTAAATGTTACTTGTGCTTACTCTCTCCTAAATTCTAACTTAATATTTTACATTGTAATAACATTTAATCTTTACTTCTACTAATTGTCCTGTAAATTGTATAACTTATAATTTTACATTGTAATGACTCTACTGTAAGTTCTTAGACAGAATGCACTTTAATTGGGTTAAGTTAGTATATAGAAGAATGATTCAAGAGGAATTTAAACTTGCACCCATCAGGTTTGGTTTGAGCTATATTATAAACTGCAATAGTTTATAATATAGCTCAAATGTGTAATTTAGAACCAATAATGTATAATCAAATGTATAAATAATTACAGATGCAACACATACATTCAAAACATTTGTTTTATTTAAACTGTACCAGCATCAAATCCCTTCCAACAGGGCCAAGTACATTCAAACTAATGAGACCCAACTGTCTCAATAGTAGCTGTTTACTTGTGCTGCATTGTCTTCTTTTAAACTTTGAGATTGAATAAAAGATCAAACACGAGTCATGTATACATGACCACACAGAATCAGTATGATACACAACTATGAATCTGATAAATCTGTTAACAAGGTTACTGAGCACCATAACTTCTGGTCTCAAAATATCAAGCATAAATCATTTATACAAGACCATACAGAACCCATATGATACACAAGAATGAATCTAAATTTGTTAACAAGGTAACCAAGTGCCACAACTTCTGGTCTCAATATATCAAGCGCAAGTCATGTATAAAAGACTGTGCATAACCCGTATGATACACAACTATGAATCTAAAGCATAAAACATGGTGTTGGCTGGACAGAAGGGAACTTTTAGAGGTCAACAACTCCAGATCCAGAACTTGTGGATTCACTGAAGGAGTTTGTTTTTGAGAGATCTGACCCTTGCAGAGAGGTCTGTACCAAGTTCCATGAAAACCTTCTGAACAGTTTCAAATGTGTACCTGAGATCCTTTGGGTACTTGAGGTTTAAAGCATAGATCAGTCCAAAGAGATAAGCAAAAGCAGTTGGCAGGTCAGGGAGATCTTTAAGGACAATCTCTTCCTCCACAACAACAGCAACACTCATGACACTTTGAGGCGCTGTGCTGTCATCATCCTCCAGCACAGTGAGGATACCCACGGTGAGGTCCTTCGTCTGCTCCACTTCTGGGTCAGTGTCCTTGTGTTAACAGACAGGAAAAGACCAACACATGGATTACACCCCATACCCCACAATCAAAAATTGAACCCCCATAGACACATCAAATGACATTAATTACGCTACATCAAGTCACAGCCAGGAAAGTACAACTATAAGACACATTGTTAGGGAACAAGTAGGACAGGGAGGTAATGGTTCAAGTCAACATTAAGTATAGTACTATATGTAAATACAGTATAATAACATAATTTACAATTTCTGTTCATTAATACAACTCACAATACAGTTCCTGAAGAGCTTCACTTGACTGTCACAGAGATACAAGGGAAGGCCCTTTTAAGCTGCAGTTAGTCGATGTGCTGTGATGTCAGATGTCTGAAACAAGAGTGGCACAAAACATTACAAGAAATAGAGTAAGCAGGCAGGCAGATGTCCTCTTCTATATAAAAAAAAATTATCTTTTTAAAAAAAGATTGATACCTTTTGTTTAATGAGGAAAAAGTCACTATATCACAGTAATTTTATGTCTTTGATCATTGATCATTTGATCATCATTGGTTCGCTCATTTGTGCTATTGTGTCCCTTAGAAACCCATGGAATTATTTTGAGGGTTTGTCACAACAAGGTGACCCTAACCCTAAACCTATCCATAATGTTCAGCGTTATTAAATTACTACATATAGAATTCACCTCTTGATCCAGGCTGTTGAGGAGCTGATCCATCTCAGACGAAAAAGCTGTCCTTCTCGCCTGATAGAGTCTCAGGAGCCTCAAGGTGTGCTGATGAAGGGCTTCCTTGAAGTTGTCCATTAGGTTCTTGTTTGTGATCCGATAAAACTCTTCTCTAATCTGTTGAAAAAATGTGTACAGGAAATTTGAATCCTCATTACAAAGTCAAAACAATTTCAATGTTTTCTTTGTGTTAAAATGGACATTGAGATCAACACACTTTCAAAAATTATTAAACATAAACACAACATGATATATTCTTAGTTCACCTGCTTACCTCTGCCTCACAAAACAGAGCAGGCCAATGTTCCAGAACCTCTGAGACCATAGGCTGCAACTCCACAATCTCCCTGCACCTCAGGGAGAAAGTCAGCTCCATCTTTTGTCTAATGAGTGCAACATTCTCATTCTTAACTCCTCAACCTCATCCATCACACCCTGTTTCACTGCTTGGTTCTCGAAGACAGGGGTGTCTACTGAGCAGAAGCAACTGACTCAATCTGGTCTTGATCAGGATAGGCTTTCACTTCAAAAACTGCCTGAGCAATCTTGTCCAAAATGTCTATCTTCATGTCTCTTGTTAAGGTGATACCTTTCTTGGTTTGTTCATATGCCTCATTGCCTTTGCGCAACTTCAACTCCCTATCGTAGGAGAAGGACGGGATGGAAAAAGGTGAAGGCCACTCTGAGACACTTCACAGATGGTTCCTGATGAAAGCTGAGGGACTCTGGAGTGACTCTGCTGGATAAACTGGCTGTGTCCGGGGAAGACTCTGAACCAACAGAGTCTGACTCTTGCTGAACATGTGGAGATGTCTCATCCCAAAGAATGTGCAATACAGCACCTTTAGGTGACAAATCATGGATGTCAATCAAATTACACAGAGCATTATTAAAGTCTGAGTCCACATATTATAGAGTAAAGCTACCTTGAAGTTCAAGTTTTTCCTTAAGAATGTTTTGCAACTCATCATTTGATTCAGGTACCTCAGGAATTGCCACTTCACGGGACATTCGTGGAGAGATTTTTACTAGCAGCAGCATTTCAGCCTGTGTCACAAGAAACAAGGATAAAACACAGAAGAGTTAAGTTGCAAAGGGTATAAAACAAGTTAAATTTATAAACAATGTAGCAAGGCCTTAGATGGTGTTACTTCTACCTGCAAAGCAATATATTATTATAAATGTTTATGTTGTTCTAGTAAGCAGATCAAATTTTAACACAAAAAGCAATGTCCATAAGCAGAGCAAGCTGGTCCAGAAAAAAAACCAAACATCATACACAAGGTTCCAGCAAAAGTCGAACTGAGCATGCACGTGGGGGTGGGGGGTGCAAACAGGATACTGGTAAATGAAACAAGACACAGGTGAAACAAATTAGGAAATCAACTCAGTAAGTAAAACAGAAAAAAATATCAAAATAATATGAAAGACTGCATCTTGCTTGAATGGGAGAAAGGGTCAGAATGAGAGTGAGTTAGAGCAACATTTAATCAGGGTTCACTTACCATTCTATGTCACTTCAATGGAGTAGACACACTTTTGGAGTCACCAGCACCTTCCCTCCCACTGTGTACGCAACCAATGGATGATAGTCGTTGAGAGCCTGAGGATCAAAAATTTCCATATCTGTGTAGATGCTTTCCACAAGCTCAAAAGACCCAAAATGTTCAAGGTACCAAGATGTGAGCTTTTTGCCAACAAAGGCTACTTCTTAAGGGTTAACTAATATGTTCACAATTTTGTAGAATTCTGGCAGACCACTGCAGTGTCCAGATGACAGAATCATACCCTCCACATATCGGGTCTCAAGAAAATAAATGTCTTTAGAAAGGGACACAGTTTCAAGATGTGGATACTTTCTCTTAATCACTGTGCGCAGATCAGCATCCAAAGAAGATATTTTGATGTCAGTTACTTTCTCCACATGTAACATTGGCTTTAAAAGGCTCTGGCTATCAAACTGGTATGCCATCATCTGTTGGTGTATTAACGACTGCGTGAGGAGTACATTTTTAAAGTTTTGAACATCATGAATAGTTTTGAAGAAGCTGTGTTTGGATTCAAACCTCATCGTCCATAATTCCACCAATGGACCAAACCAGTGTAGAAGATAAGGATAATGGTCAGCAAAGTGGTGCTTTGGGCGCAAACTAAAATCAGGAAAAGTGTCTGTGAGCAGGCTTCTGTGATCAGACAGTTTGATCTCCAAGTATTGCAATATTTCCTATACGTAAAACAGCATGCTCACCTGCTGCCGTCAGGGAGCAGAGATCGAGCATGCATTTATTGCCCTGTGTAATAACACCTTCAACATTTATGAAAGATGAAATAAAATGTCGGCTAACGTTGCGACCACAGTTTTGAGTTAAGCATGAATTAACACAATACCAACCAGTCAGAAGACAACATGCCGTCATATTTGAATAGGATTTGCCCAGACAAGCTAATGTTACTGGCTTAACTGCTGCAGCCCTGCTAGCATCAGTTAGTGCTAAGGACTGAAAAGCCTTGTGTTTAAATGTTGAAAATGTGTAGGTCGCTTTCTCCATTATGACACAACTCAAAATAAAATACCTGTATGATTTAAGGTTAAAATAAATTAAAGGTTGTTTAAAACTTACCTGTGCAGACTTCTGCCCAAGGCAACAACACTCCAGCTCCTCCCAGCAGCACACAGCCACGAGACTTGAAACGAAAAATGCCGACTCGGAAAGTTGGCTTTCCCGCATTTCACAACAAAGAAAAATGAGTTGGCAGAACTGTTGTCCCTTGTATTGAACAACAACGTAAGGATTTAAGTATTAACAACTCACCAAATAATTTTGGAGCATACAACTGTCTTGCTTTGTTGTGCTAACTTAGATAATTGTCTTAAATGTCAATAATTTATATTTTCAAGTTTTACCAACATAAATGACCGTTTTAGGCCAAAAAATACAAGTAGGTTTTTTTGCAGCTGTTGGGTGGAGGAAGCTGTGAGGGGTGTCAGAATCGTTGACTCCGCAATCAAGCGAGATGCAGGGATTGATTTTTGTTGTCCAGCAAATGAGACTGATCGCTGAGGAACACCATGAGAGGTCAACGGCTCCCCAGAAGGAAGCAAAGAGGAGAGAGACGATGCAGAGAAGTTTTCTGATCTTAGAGTGAAGCGGGGCATGCCCCAAAGAGACAGCAGTGGGTTGGTGCTCTGTAACTGGTGTCAGAAGGGAGCAAGTAAGTTGGGTGGCCTTCAGGAGAGTGAGACGTAGTAAATGAGTGTGGGAGAAGTCTGGTAGAAGCAGCTAGGCTGGCGCGCTTCAGCCGTTGTATCTCTGACTTCCACTTCTGATCTCTCCGCTGTAAGCCCTCCACTAATTTCCCCTCAAACTCCTGTAGGCTGGATATCATGGATTGTTCAATTGCATTAACACTGCGGTCAATGTAGCCCCTAATATTTTCCTCTCTGTTTAAGGCACTGTCAACAGACTCTCTCACAGTTGTCTCCAGTGTACTTAATCTGTTAATTGTCCCACATCAGCAATGATTGATTTTATAACAGGTAGATCAAGGTAAGATGTTACATCATCATTCATGTCCAGCTCATCATCTTCTGGGTCAGAAATGTACAGTGAACTGATTAAAGATGTAATTTCACCAACTGGATTTCATGGTCACCCATGAATCTCTAGGCATTGCCTCCTCCTCAGCCTGTCTACCATTGCTGGGTGTGGATGATCTGGATCCAACCTCCTGTGCCTCCTCCGCTGGCGCCTCGGAGTCAACCAGTAGCTCCTGGTTACTCCCTTCAGCCATGACTACTATTATACTGAGCAGAATGTGCTACACGTAATATTTGATTTTTCAGCTGTTGCCTTATTTAACACTTTTAATCAGACACACAATGCAAACATATATCCCATTTATGCAAAATATTCAAAGTAGAGTTATGCAAAACAACAGATATTTATCTGGTTAAATGCGGAATTTATGATGCTGTAAATTTTAAACATCACATATACATAATAATATCACAACCCTTAAAAAAGAAGAAAGCATTTCAATCCCCGTAGGACCCACCATCTGTAACAACTCAACCCCGAACGAATCGTTCTTAACACGCACAAGGGGTTCTTTATTGGGATGATAGCAAGTTCTTAAATAAGGATGCGTAAGAAATAATACCAAACAAACACCACCTGCTTTACGTGCTCTAGACGCAGTGTATTAGTGAACATAGGAACAACAGAAAAACAAACTTAATAAACAACACGCACCTTTTCCCAGAATGAAGTCATAATCCCCCAAAATTAATTGTTCAAAATCAGTTTACGCATCCACCGCTGCGCGCCCCGATGTCCGCGCTCAGACGCGAGTGATGATCGCGTCACTGGATGGTTCAGTCGGGGGGGGGGGGGGGGGGGGCGAATACCAAAAAAACTTGTAATCCTCAAAAATGGAAAACTGAAAACCCCCTGTCCCGGCCGGGAACACAAAAGTCACTACAGTATAAAACACAAAACAAAAAAAAGGTTCGGTCTCACCGGGGAGGGAGATGCGCCCGCTGCCTGGTAGGATTCGAACATCCACTGCGCTGACTGCTCCGACGGGACCATTTCCTCCGTCTCACGCTATAAGGATCAATTTTCGTTTCGGAATCCAGTTATTTTACCATCAACACAGGTGTCTCTACTCGGGTACTGGACCACTTCCTTCTTCCTCCCCCCTCCTCTCACCTGGGACACTCGGTTATATGGCCTCTGGTTCACGCCTCCCTGGCAGGTGCGACCATTTCCCTGGCCATTAGTCCATCATTAATAATTGTAATGGAATCTTTAGTCCTTTGTGTGCCGTCTGACATACATAGCAAGAATATATGTAGTACACCATACCTTTATCGCACATTTTACCCCAATTTAATTGTTCCATACATTCAACATCACATTAATGTGACGGTGTCACAAGCTTGGTGCAGTGTCCACAGGAGAATGTATGAATTAAAGGCAAAGAAAACTATTGAGTGAAAAGAAAAACAAAAAAACCCCCACTGTAATAAATCTTTCTTTATTTCTAATTCAATGTAAAGTATGTCGGGGACATAATTATTTGTCTGCTGGAGTAAATATAATTTTTTTTCTTTTACATTCTATAAAAATTGAAAGCATAACTTCACAATCTGTATCTGTGTCTCCACAAATAAGCTAGAGAGTATAATGCAAAACCAAGAAAATAAGCATCACTTACATGGTGGTGGTCTTTTAAAATCCATGCTAGTTGACCTGGACAGAGCAGACATTAGGAAGTTTTCCCTGGAGTATCTGGATCAGTTCTGAAGCATGAGAAAGTAAAAGACACTGACTTATGTTGAACCACCCCCAGGGCGGAGAGAAGTAATCAATGTCTCACAAAATTAGTAGAGAGCTGAAAGCTGTTCATTCTCAAACAAGTTGAGGATAGAGAGAGATGGGTATCCGTGCTTCGATGCCTGAAGGTGAACTTTTTAAGCATTTTTCAACTTGTTGTAAATATGTGATTCTTGTTTCTCATTTTAAAACAGCTCCATTTATGTTTTTGTTTGTAGGTCCTCCATTGAGGATTGTGATGATAGGAAAAACTGGAGTTGGGAAGAGTGCTGCTGGCAACACCATTGTTGGAAAGAAGGTCTTTCATTCCTCGGCAAGTGCACAGTCTATAACGGAAACCTGTGAAAAAGAACGGGTTCAGAGTCGCAGGAAGATCTACGTAATCGATACACCTGGGATTCTGGATACTTCTAGAAGTCCAGAGAACTTAAAGACAGAAATCACTAAATGTATCCAGGTGTCCTCTCCCGGTCCTCATGCCTTCCTGCTGATAATTCAGATTGGCAGGTTCACCAAAGAAGAAGAACACTGCATCCAAGCCCTAGAGAAAATCTTTGGACCCGAGGCTTCTAAGTACATGATTGTTCTGTTCACACGTGGAGATGAGCTAAAGGGCAGAAGTATTGAGAACTATGTACAGACAGGCCACCCAAAACTTCAAGAAGTGATAAACAGGTGTGGTAATAGGTACCATGTCTTCAACAACAAACAAAAGAGAGACAGAAGGCAAGTGGTTCGGTTGATTAATATGATTGATAACATGGTTGCAGCAAATGGAGGAAAGCACTTCAGTCAAGAATTTTTTGAAGAGGCAGAAAAGACCATCCTGCAGCAGAAGTCTCAAAGAAAAAAAGCTGAAGAGAAGATTTATGACTTCTCCTTCATGTCTGAGCTGCTGAGGAGGGTCATTCTGTTTCAGGCTACACTGAACGCTGCTGTGCAAGGAAACACCGACAACCTCTCAAATCCATCGCCGCCATAGCCTACAGCAACGTGATGCAGTACATTGATGGAAACATTCCAAGCTCTACCATTCCAAGCTCATGTTCTCATTTGATAGAGAAAAGCTGAAATAATTTAAAATTTGTTTGCGCAACAAGCCACATTTTCTTGGGAAAGTGGGAGTTTTGTCAGAAAATACTGTAGAAATATTTTTGAAACTAGAGATATGAAGAGATTATGGGCATCATTGATTGGTCATGGAAGACTGACTAATCAGCAACAGTTTAACCAGTCAGTTAGCACTATCTATTAGAAACACTAATGAGTATCTACTTTTCTGTGAGGATACATTGATTTTTGGTAGTTTGATATGTTTGTAAATCAAATCTGAGCTTCTTTTTGAGATGTGTGAAGTTGGTGCAAGACAGTTACTTTATGATTGTATTTGACCTTTACTGAATTAGAGTCAATGAATTAGCTTGTTGACTGTGACAATGAATAAATTTGAAAATCAAATGTCAAATGCTTGAAAATCCCTTCCGATAGTGCCTCTCTTTGTTTTCCAGTTTAGCCCATAAGCCCAATATGAATATTCTTCATGCAGATCTTCTGTATCTACAGTATGTTCACGAAATATTTAATTCACACTCGTGGAAAATTAGAAATAAACCAATTCACCTGAAGTGCATGTTTTTGGAAGTTGGAGGAAACCAGAGAACCCGGGGAGAAACCACGCAGACACGGGGAGAACATGTTAACTCTGCACAAAGAACTCAAAGCCGGAACCTCCTTGTTGTGAAGTGACAGCACTACCCATTGCACCACCATGCCACCCACAAAATCAACATAAAGAAAAGTCATAGAAAATAAGTCAAGAATAGTATAGACTGAATACATAACATCAAGCATAACACATTTGTAGGTAATATAGAAGTGAATGAAAAGGCCAGTTTATAACCTATAGATTAAATAGTTCAATGCTGAATTTAGGTATTGCCAATTTGACCTTCTTTTAAAAATGTTCACTGAGCCATTTTTTATAGTGATTTTCCTAAGATTTCTCTCTATGTTTCTGGGAATCTCTAATAAACAAGTAGTTAGGTTTTGTTAGGTTGGTGTTAATGCATCAAGACCTTTGTACATATAGTAACCCGGTTGGTTTGATTGAACTTTTTTTTACAGCTGCCTGAACAACAAACGGCCAGCACAGCATATATATATATATATATATATATATATATATATATATATATATATATATATATATATATATATATATATATATATATATATATATATATATATATATATATATATATATATATATCCTATGTATGTCTATGTATGTTTCTGGGAATCTCTAATAAACTCTAATCTCTAATATGTGTGTGTGTGTGTGTGTGTGCGTGCGTGCGTGCGTGCGTGTGTGTGTGTGTGTGTGTGTCTATGTGTGTGTGTCTATGTGTGTGTGTCTGTGTGTGAGAGAGTGTTTGTGTGTGTGTTACTATTGTGATCAAGTCTATAATCACCAAATACAGGCAAAAGTTGTTTCGAGTTAAGTCGCTCTCAAATACACATTACAGTATACACGTAAAAATAAAAATCTGGTTTACATCATTTCACTTGAATTTACATTTGTCGGCCACAAGTATTGGACTGTTAAAATGCCAACAAAACTGTTAAAAGCACATGATATCATGTTACCGTACAGTGAATAAGAAAAAAAAATCATATTCTTATCCAATAGCAACCCGTGTTACCTGCAATGCAGAAAAGGTGGTTGATGATGAAATTGCAATGTATGAGATGTATACTGGACTCTTGAAAATCACCAGAAAACTGTTAAAAGCACATTATATCATGTTACTGTACAATAAATAAGAAAACACACAATATCTGAAATATGTATGTATAATTCCAATATATACATTTCTTAATTTTCATGTTTTAGTATTGGGTGATGTAGTGCAATTCTTCTGTTATTCTGCTATGATAAGAGGGGAAACACTACATGGCTAATTTTTGCAGCACAGAAATAATTTGTGTTATAGAACAATTCCGTGTTTCTACATTTTATCTAATTTCACATTTGAACAAACAAACACACAATATGCATCACATCTATCAATTGGAGTCTGGGAGACACATTCTCTGTTCTCCCAAATGAAGAAATAACCCTAACACACATAGATCAACAAAGCAATGCCAAAAATACCCTCACAGACTACAACCATAATAACAAAGGAACTAATGCGGAAGTAAAGATTATAAAAGAATGATGGATCATTTGAGGACAACAGCCAACAAACCTGTCAGGCAAGAACCAAATCTAAAATTACATAACAAGGACATTCTTTGTGGTTAGAACATGGACATTGAAAACAAAAGGTAGAGGTAGCAAAGGCCAAACAAGGGGCTTATGATGACCTGTATGCTAGGTTGGACAGTAAGGAAGGAGAGACTGATCTATACAGGTTGGCAAGACAGAGAGACAGAGATGGGAAGGACGTGCAGCAGGTTAGGGTGATTAAGGATAGGGATGGAAGTCTATTGACAGGGGCCAGTAGTGTGATGGGAAGATGGAAAGAGTACTTTGAAGAACTGATGAACGTGGAAAATGAGAGAACAAAGATTAGAAGAGGTGATTGTGGTGGACCAGGAAGTAGCAAGGATTAGTCAGGATGAAGTGAGGAGGGCATTGAAGAGGATGAAGAGTGCAAAGACAGTCGGTCCTGATGATATACCTGTAGAGGTTTGGAAGTGGCTAGGAGAGCTACTGGAGATATTTTATAAATGTTTTTACGACCAGATTATCGCACAATTATACTGTAACTACTTGGATATCTCTGTCAGAACGTGATTCAGATGAAGACACCTGGGATGAGTCGCTAGATGGTTTACTGTGTCATTACAGTAAACCATCTAGCGACTCATTCCAAGTTTTCCATTGATCGGTAGCCAGTCAATGGAAAATCCCATTGACCGACTACCAATGCTAACCTGCTAGCGGGTCAATGGGATTTTCCATATTTACGAATGTATAAGGATCATGGCCTGACATGCTGTTTTTGTATGTTTTCTTCAAATGTCACAGATCTTCTCAGTAAAATTACCTCTTTATCATTTTTGTTTATGTTTCGCGAGTGCCATAATCTTGCAATAATCTGGTCATAAAAACATTTATATAACACCTCCAGTAGCTCCAGACATGAATTAATTATCCACTAAACCCTGGGAATTCAGAATAAATACGATGGGTTGTCCGAAAACGATCTTACCTTCAAATCTCTGTGGAAATCCTCTGAGGTAAAGTGCTCATGACAGATCCTCGGATCCTTGGTCATATTGACCCGGTTATTCCGTACTCTCCATCTCCTTCCTAAGTTCCCAGAAGGTATTCTAAAGAACGACAGGTCCTTGTCTGTGTTTTCTTGATGTTCTGTTGACACTACTGTTCACCGCGCAGGTAACCATGATATTTTTGGAGTTAATCTCGACGTGGATTGCATTGTTTCTTATGGCTGCAAAGCTATGTTGGGCGCCAGTGACATATGACACCCACGTGACCACTGAATGTGGAAGCTGCTGCGGCGCAGATTTTAAGGTTTTCTGACCGAAGGGATGATGCGACACATATAAAATGTATGTTTTCTTCTATTTTTTTATAATGTTTAATTACATACAGTATTTGTCACTTAAAATTAACTGTACTGTCCCTTTAAGATGCATTGATACTGAATTAAAACTCATATTACTGGTTTTCATGTCCAAACTTTCAGTCACTATTTAGACATTGAGAGGAGAGGTTTCAGGGAGGCACAGAGAGTTTCACTTTCACTACTAGACAATGTGGCCTCATAAAAATTCATTGAAATGCGAAAAAAAGTTGTGGCAACAACAGAGAAATAAAGCTGATGAGCCATACAATGAAATCATGGGAAAGAGTAGTTGAAGCTAGACTAAGGGCAGAAGTGAGCATTTGTGAACAGCAGTATGGTTTCATGCCAAAAAAGAGTACTACAGATGCAGTATTTGCTTTGAGGATGTTGATAGAGAAGTACAGAGAAGGCCAGAGGGAGCTGCATTGTGTTTTTGTAGATCTGGAGAAAGCTTATGACAGGGTGCCCAGAGAGGAACTGTGGTATTGTATGAGGAAGTCTGGAGTGGCAGAGAAGTATGTTAGAGCGGTGCAGGAGGATTGTAAGACAGTGGTGAGGTGTGCTGTAGGTGTGACAGAGGAGTTCAAGGTGGAGGTGGGACTGCATCAGGGATCAGCTCTGAGCCCCTCCTTGTTGCTATGGTGATGGACAGGCTGACAGATGAGGTTAGACAGGAATCTCCGTGGACTATGATGTTTGCAGATGACATTGTGATCTGTAGTGAGAGCAGGGAACAGGTGGAGGAGAAGCTAGAGAGGTGGAGGTTTGTCCTGGAAAGGAGAGAAATGAAGGTTAGCCGCAGTAAGACAGAGTACATGTGTGTGACTGAGAGGGACCCAAGTGGAAGAGTGAGGTTAGAGGGAGAAGAGATCAAGAAGGTGGAGGATTTGAAGTACTTATAGTCAACAGTCCAGAGCACAGGAATTTTAAACATTACTTTGCGTATCAAGAACACAAAACATCCCGAATATTCAGGAAGAGATCTTGAAGAGCCTTTCAGATAGGAAACTTACTGTAAATGAACTGACAAAAAAAGGCAAAACAACTACCACAAATTTCCCCACTGTGGGGCAATAAAGGTTTATCTTATCTTATCTTATTGTGGCAGGAGGCGGAGCTCTGCCCAGAAGTTCACGGCTGTACCTGACTAGACTGATTAGCCTGAGACTTTTTAAGCTGGTTCCACTTTTGGTTATATGCCAGATTTTTTTCTACCCTTGGCAACGCCCCTAATTCCTGGACTTTTTCTGTTTGGATCAAACTATGAATGTGGACTTCTCCCTAATGTTCTGCATATGGGTCTAAACCCTATCCATGACAGATGTACATGCATATTTTGCAAATCATAAGGATGTGTAGCCTGTGTCAGTCATTCAGCTCAAAAGATAAATCAAGAGCAAAAAGAATCAACTGAGCAAAAAAGAGAATCTTTATCCTTCTTTAGCAGATGATAGATTGTAGCCTGATTTAGAGTTTGGGGAAGAGTTCCACAAGCAAAAGTCTCAGTATATACTGTACATCTAATAATAATAGCCATTGGGTCTTGGGCGCTTTCCATCCTGAAGAGATCTCACAGCCACACTGAGCTCTGGTGACATGATAAGTTTCCCAAGATTGTCAGCAGTTTCTGCACCAACAATAGGAACATTAAAATAAGCAAAGAACTCATCAAAGTCATCAAGACACAGAATCAGATAAATATAATCACGTATAAAAGTTCTCCCCTGGTGGCCGGGCATCTGCTCACAGGGCCGGCCGGGCTCAGCCCGAAAGGACAACGTGGGCCCGACCTCAAAGGAAAATGTAGGGGATGGGTGCAGTGTGGATTGGGTGGCAGTCGTCAGCATGGGCCTCGACGACCCAATTCCCAAACAAAGAGTTTAGCTCTAGGGCATGGAATGTCACCTCACTGGGGGAAAGGAGCCAGAACTTGTGAGGGAGGTTGAGAGGTACCGACTTATATATAATTGGGCTCACCTCCACCCACAGCTTGAGCTTTGGAACCAAAGTCCTTGAGAGGGACTGGACTCTCAACTTTTCTGGTGTTGCCCATGGTGAGAGCTTGCTTATAGCGCCGCAGCTCAGCTGTCATATATTGGAGTTCAGCCCAGTGAACGAGAGGGTGATGTCCCTGCTCCTTCGGGTTGGGGACAGGTGTCTCACTGTTGTTTCAGCCTACAGACCAAACAGTGGTGCGGAATACCAGGCCTTTTTGGAGTCCCTGGGAGGGGTATTGAATAGTGCTCCGACTGGGAACTCCATTGTTCTCCTTGGGGACTTCACCCCTCACGTGGGCAATGACAGTGAGACCTGGAGGGGGGTGATTGGGATGAATGGCCTTCCCGATCTGAACACGAGTGGTGTTCTGTTATTGAACTTCTGTGCTAGTCACAGTTTTTCCAGAACGAATACCTTGTTCAATCACAGGGATGTCCATATTTGCAAATGGCTCCAGGACACCCTAGTGCTGGAGGTCGATGATCGACATTGTTGTCGTATCATCAGACATCCGACCGCGTACGTTGGATACTCAGGTGATGAGAGGGGCAGAGCTGTAAACCGATCACCACCTGGTGTTGAGTTGGGTCCGCTGGCAGAGAAGGGGGCCGGACAAACTCAGCAGACCCAAACACATTTTGAGAGTCTGTTGGGGACGTCTGGCAGAACCTCTCTGTTTTTTTTTACACAGCTTCTGCCGACATCCTTACTGTCCACTGCTCCTGCCTCACTATTGCCTGCACACCTCACTGCACAGCATCGTGACGGTTCGGCCTCCCAGCATCAGAGGTCTTTTGCCACTCATTGCTTGTGGAGCTTCAGCTGAAACATTTCCCAGAACAAGTGCCCCAGACACTTTGTCTAAGTTCTAATGTTATGTTTAATAAGGTTGGGTTATCTCACTATTTTTTATATCCAGAACAATAATGGGGCATTGGTATGTACTTCATGTGAAATTACGAGTTCAAACCGTACAATTTTTTTTGCCTTGAGTTTTTGAATAACTGTTCTCCTGAACCCGTCTCTCTACCCTTTTACGGACTTTACTTACCTTCATTGCACTGCCCTAGCAATCTGACCCTTGCCTGCACATTGGACATAGATTTAAATGTTTCTTTGCAACATATAAAAAAAAATCTGTATTTCCTGTTATTTGTCCAGGGTGCATCCCCAACTCTTGCCCGTAGCCACGTGTGATAGGCTCCAGCATAAACCCGTGACCTGGATTTCAGATGAACAAATATTTTTTTTCTTCCTCTAAGTGCAGAAGAACTGAGGCGTGGGTGAACGAAGACATGTTGGAACTATTTCCATTTTATCACTGAAGCAAATCAAACTTTATCAATGATAAGTTATCTTCTCTGAAATGTCAATTCTTCTTCGGTTGTGAAACATGGCGGTGTACATGTCACAGATGAGACATGTACAGACTGTTCAGCTCTATTTTTACCCCCAGAACCCCCACCATATGTCACCAGTATAACTGTGGCTCACATATACATCACTGCTTTAAATCATTAAGGATATCCAGTGCATATGGAAATGGGTCAAATACTTGAACATGCTGTTCTGTCTTTCTGTAAGACAGTTTGTTCTCCTTTCAAAGTCAAAGTCAAGTTTATTGTCAAATGTACCATGTATGCACGGCATACAGCACAAATTACAGTCCTCTCAGACCCAACAGAACCCAACAAACTGAGAACAAACTGTTTTACTTTTCCTTTTCAACTCACCAGTTAGCTATCAAAAACAATCAGAAAATCAGACAGTACCTTAGCTCCATTAAATTTCTCCATATTTTACATATAGATATAAAAGAAACTGAGAAACCCTTCTAAAAAAGAACAGTTTAGTAACAGTTTTAAAAAAAAAACAGTCAATGCTGCTACACTGAAATGCTTCTGTTCTCCACTCAATGCCTGAGATAAAATTCACAATTAAACACGTCTGATTTGTGCTTCAATTAATTATTACTGCATACACACAATCCATCATAGGTTCTCTAACAAGGATTGTTTTCAATGCCACTAAGATTAATACAGTATATTAGTAAAAACAAATCTTGCAATGTTGAAGGCTGTAGGGTTGAGAGAGAGAGAGAGAGAGAGAGAGAGAGAGAGAGAGAGAGAGAGAGAGAGAGAGAGAGAGAGAGAGAGAGAGAGAGAGAGAGAGAGACAGAGAGACAGAGAGAAATTTGATTTTTCAAATCACAAGAACCCAATTACAAAGTTATCACACTGACTCAAAATCCAAAAGAGATTCACGCAAAAATAAATTCACATTAAAAAAAAAAAAAATAGCAGGAGAATGATAAAGAATCTAAACAAAATATACGTGAATTAAACCAATCAATGACTGAACACAAGCTCCTCAGACAACACAGAACATAAGACATCCTTGACACACCACAAGTTTGTAAAAATATCTCAATAAAGAGAGAGAGAGAGAGAGAGAGAGAGAGAGAGAGAGAGAGAGAGAGAGAGAGAGAGAGAGAGAGAGAGAGAGAGAGAGAGAGAGAGAGAGAGAGAGAGAGAGAGAGAGAGAGAGAGAGAGATTTAAGGGTTGTCATATTTTTAGATAGGACAACCCCCAACATCACAAAGCTGATTAATGACTCTTTGGGGGGACGGTATATAGGAGCAGAACTGCCTGCAGCATCTCAGCACAGATCATCATCACTGTAAGGTACCCGACCTCCACTTCTGAAGGGTTCAGGTTATGGCAAACATCATCAGCATGTGAAGTTAAACTAAATGTAGACGTGAAATTAATGTTTCTTTATATTTCCCTGTGTTTGTGCAAGGAGCTTGAATCCATTTGAATATGTCGACTGAGAAGAGTGTTGATGTGGTCGGCTGCGACGCCTCCATCATGAGGAACGCCTGGGAGATCAGAGAGAAAGAGTATGAAATGAAAATGCAGTATGAGTTGGAACGAACAGAGAAGAGCGCTCTCAAGACGTAAGGACCAAAGATTTATTCATGTGTACTGGTTGTGTCAAACTAATTACACTCTTTCAAATAAATGCCTGGGATTTAGCGTTAAACTAAAAAAGCACGCTTGTTTTATTCCTGGTTTGGTGGACGTGACAAATATTCCTCACATAACTGAACATAAAATGAGGACTCCAGTAATAATTTGGCCTCTTCCTACTTCAAAATGCTTTTACACAGTTGCCAGTTAAAGCTCATCCCACCTGATAAAATTCATTACAGCAGTCCTGCAATAAATCAATACATAAATAAATGAGTAAAATAATGATGGAAAAAATCCAGTTCTTGGACCATCATGAATGATGTTGTTTGTTGTGCTAATAAGATATCATATGATTATTTTGTCCCACCATTTATATCAATTAGAATAGAGGTAATGACAAAAATGTTTGTCTGTATAATGCATTAAAAGTTCACTACTATAAAATTTAATTAACATCTTATTAAACCAGTTTCAAAAGTGTGTAGGAAGAGATCCATCAGCAAATATATGAGTGGTTAACACCAATAACAGATCTAACGGAGTAACCACACCGTTTGGGCTATACACTATCTGGCTCCATGCCACGGCCCTTTAGGCAGCTTTGCTAGATTTACAGCAAAGTGACAAAAATAGGATTTTACAGTCGTACTGTAAAAAGGAAGGAGGGGAGCTCAGGGTAGAATTACTGCTCACCACGTGGCAAACATGTTGGTCATTGACCTGTGTGCACTTTACATTTCACGCATTAAAAGCAAAGCTGCCCACCGTTTTAACAACTGTCACTTTAATTTCATGATTACTGCTTTTCCAATATTTATGTTGCATAACTGCTAACAGTATAGGTTAGAAATCATTTTGTAGAAACATTGGCCTTTATTGATTATAAATGGAGACTTTGGAGTTTAATCCTTCATTTTTAAAAAATATTTCTGTGACACGTTTTACCCATGTTTAGGTGAAATATAATTTTTAACTGACTTGATATATTATTTTCATAATATTAAGAAAAGTAAGATGAATATGCTCAGTCTAGTTTGGTTTGGTAATAATGGTGGGACCTTTTCATTGCTGGTGTTAATGCTACTGTAGATACTGTAGATATTTTTTATTTTAAAAAAATGTCACATTTTAAAAAAACTGTACCATGTCCTCGCAAAAGCACACAAGAGATAATCTGCGAGAATCGTATCCCTGTAGCTCCCTCTAGTGCTCCTAATACCATCTGCAGGATTCCATCATGATGGGATGTAAACCACCAATCAAGATTCAAGATGAGTGTCAGAACTTCTGAAGCCCCTCCTCCAGCCTGCTGTGCTTCTTTAAGTTATCATAATATATCAGAGGTCAATTGAAAGCCTGTTAACATTGAGATACTTTTCTACCTGTTAAAAAGCTTGGTAGAAGAGAAGTTTTTTGGGGGGGTGAGCACATTGCTGTAGGATGCAGGTGTAGAGAGCTCCCAGGTGTTGCAAACAATTTTCATTTTTTACTCTTTTTATCCATGCTATTGCAAACTCATATTGTTATTTTCGAACTTACATAGCTTTTTTGTTGCTATTTGAATGGAGAAGCAACTTCGGCAACAAGTTATCACCACAACTTTGCCTGCTTTGAATAAGAACTCGGACCATGCTCGTGCTTCTGCTGGTGCTAAGGACACCGGCTCTGTCAAACTACCTGTGGATCTGGACAATCTCCGTTCTGTTTTGATGTCCAATCTAACCTCTGCTATTACCAAACAACTGAAACTGGTGATTGACACTGCTTTTGCACCCATTGCTGTCGCGATTGAAGAATTTGCAGCAAAGATTGACTCTCAAGATCGTCGTATCATTGATCTGGAGCAACACCTGTCCTCATACAGCGACCGGGTCGTGTTGCTAGAAAAAGAGATTGAACATCTTTCTGCGACAAACAAACAATTTATGGATAGTATGGAAGATTTTGAAGCCCGCTCCCACCAATGTAATCTTCGAATCATTGGCACACCTGAGGGGGCAGAAGAAGCTGATCCAGTAGCATATACTGTATGTCCCACTTTTTCGTGGATGTTTTTGGGACAGATGTGTTCTTGTCGCCACCGCTTCTGGACCTTGCTCATCGTATTGGCCCTAAACCACTGAATCCCAACGCAGAAAGGCTCAGGCCGACGGTTTTCATCGTTTGGTTCCATTACCATCAGGACAACGACCGAGCCTGGTGCTGGAGGATCGTCAACAAGAAGCAGCTCATTCATGATGGGCGAAATGTTTACATTTTCCCGGACTTCAACGTCAGCGTTGCCAAGAAGAGGGCTGCTTTCACCAATGTGAGGCGGTGTCTGAAGGAGAAAGGTGTGCGCTTTTCCCTGCGTTTTCCTGCAAAACTCTGCATCGACCATGGTACTGACAAACTCTACTTCAATTCGCCTATGGATGCGCAGAGCTGGTATGACAGTAAATTTCCTTCGTGATAATGTAAGACTTATTTTCCTATTTATCGGTTTTGATTTAAATTGGTTAATGTTTAAGTTATCTAACTACATGGTGGTTGCTCAAAGATTATCACGGTTAGCTGTGGCCCTTTTGTTTTTGTTTTTATTTAAGCATATACTGCATGCTGTCTTTCTGTTTGTCATTACAATGGTTCTTTACTCTTCTCGATGTATGGTATGAGTGATTATGTTAAAGATGATTTATCCTTGAGATACCTGAGTTGGAATGTGAAAGGAATGAATAGTCCTGTGAAGCGAACTAGAGTGTTCTCTCACTTAAAACAATTGAAGGTAGATGTAGTTTTTCTTCAGGAGACTCACTTGCGTGTTAAGGACCAACTTAGAGTAAAACCCCCTTGGGCTCACCTTTCTTTTCATTCTAATTTTGACTCCAGGGCCAGAGGAGTTGCCATCTTAATCAACAACAATGTACACTTTTGTCATATTAAGGTTATAGCTGATAAAAATAGCTAGTTTCTTCGTCCATTGATACTTTTCTCAAAGTAAATAAAACTCCTGACATATCTTACTCTATACCATGGGACACCCTCAAAGCTTACCTCAGAGGAGTCATTATATCATATGTTTCTTACCAAAATAAAATTAGGAAAACTAAACAGCTGGACCTTTCCAGTGCCATTCTCAATAACAATCATCTGTACACACTGAACCCATCACCTTTATAAACAACGTCTTAACCTTCAGACAGAATTTGACCTCCTGTCAACAGGGGCAGCAGAAAAGTTACTGTTAAAATCTCGTGGTTCTTACTATGAATATGGTGACAAAGCCAGTCGTCTTCTAGCTCATCAACTAAAGCGTCATGCAGCAGGGCGCACTATTCCACAGATGAAAAGACTGTCCAGTGCATTGACAACCGATCCTGTTGAGATAAACAATATTTTTAAATCATACTACTCTTTATTCCTCTGAGTTCCTACCCAACTCTGATAATATGATCCAGTTCCCTAATAACTTGGATATCCCCAATATAGACCCCATTCTCTCTGTCCAACTTGAAGCACCTATAAAATTGGATGAGGTTGTATACTCTATCATGTCTATGCAGTCAGGCAAAACCCCTGGTCCAGATGGTTTTCCCCCTGAATTTTATAAGAAATTTTATATTTATTTAGCTCCATCTTTCTGTATTTGAGGAATCAATGAAGCAAGGTTCACTCCCCCACACACTTAGACAAGCTTCAATATCTCTTCTAAAAAAAGGAAAGGAAAGACCCTGATCTTTGAAGCTCTTATAGGCCTATCAGTCTTCTCAATACGATATTAAGATTTTAGCTAAGCTGCTGGCTACACACATCGAAAAGGTTCTTCCATATGTCATATCTCAAGAGCAGACTGGTTTCATGAAAGGCAGACATTCCTTTTTCAATATCAGAACACTGTTGAATACGATCTACTCCAAAGACACGACAGAAACCCCTGAAGTTATAATCTCCTTGGATGCTGAAAAGGCTTTGATGGAGTTTAGTAGGAATACCTTTTCACTGTTTTGAAAAATGTTTGGCTTTGGGAACACATTAATATCTTGGATACCCCCCCCCCCAGGTAACCACCTGCCCCTGACCACCCTGTAAAGACAGTTTAGTCTTTGAACTTCTCTTCTTCACCTGTAAACACCAACCATATATACCTCATCTCACTGGAATGTAAATTGTATATACTTTTTATTTTATTATTTTATTCCTTATTATTCCTTATTGCTTCTCTTCCACCTTTTGATGCACCGACACCACGTCAAGTTCCGTATGGTAAACTTTGCTGTGCTTGGCAATAAAACTTTTTCTGATTCTAATTCTATTCACTTCACCCCTCGCCTCTGTCAACACCAATAATATTAGGTCTGAATACTTCAGTTTATCTCGTGGCACTCGTCTGGGTTGCCCACTCTCCCCCTTGCTTTTTGCCATTGCTATAGAACCCCTCGCTACAGCTATTAGGAATTCACCTTCATTTTTGGGGATGACTCGCAGGGGTTTTGAACGTAGACTTGCATTGTATGCAGATGATTTGCTTTTGTACATGACTGACCCTCTATCTCAATTACCTAACATTCTGTCATTATTACAAAACTTTGGTTCCTTTTCCGGGTACAAACTTAATCTACAAAAAAGTGAATGTCTCCCTATTAACTCAAAGGCTCTTGTGCTCTCTGCGTCTGATCTACTGTTCCAACTGAATACATATAGCATCAAATACTTGGGAGTAACTGTTACTTGGACATTGTCTGCTTTATTAGATGCCAATTTTACCCCTGTACTTTGCTATATAAGGTCTGCCTTTCAGAAATGGTGTAATCTTCCCCTGTCAATGCTTGGTAAAATTAATGCAGTTAAGATGAACATTCTACAAAATTCCTATATCTTTTTCAAAGCATTCCTTTTTTTTTGCCAAAATAAAACTTAAAATCCATTTATCAAGCCATAATTTTTTTTATATGGAGTGGAAAGCCCCCTAGGATCAGGAAGTCCCTCCTGCAGCAGTGTTCACTTAGTGAAGGCCTGTCTCTGCCAAATTTTATGTATTATTACTGGGCAGCAAATATGAGTAAATTACTGTTTTGGGTATACAACCCCCAACCCATGTGGTGCCAACTTGAGTTGAGGTCATGTGTGTCATCCTCTCTCCCGGCTCTCCTATTCTCATCACTTCCGACATCTCCCTCTCGTTACACAGACAACCAAATTGTCTGTAACTCTTTGAAAATCTGGTACCAATTCAGGAGTCATTTTAAGTTATTCTCTCCCTCAACACTTATGCCAGTAACCCATAATCATCTTTTTCCACCCTCTTTTCAAGACGTTACATTCCAGTTGTGGGAGAGAAACGGTATACAGACTTTTAATGACTTACACATAGGTGGAGTCTTTGGTAGTTTTACAGAACTATCTGCATCACATAAATTGCCTAAGACACGTATTCCGATATTTACAATTTAGGAACTGTGCCTTCAAAACGTTTCATGGCTTCCCCACCCAACCCTCTGAACAGCCATGGAAGAGCCTCTTTAATTTCCGACCAAACCAGAAGTCACTCGTCTCCCATATTTATCAGGGTCTTCTATCATTCAATACAGAGCAATGCTCTAAAACCGCTATCGCCTGGGAGCAGGAGTTGGGTGTAGATTTCAAGGAAGACTTCTTGGAGAGAGCCATCAACACAATACGTAACTCTTCATCATGTGCTCGTTTGAGTTTGATGCAATTTAAAATTGTTCATAGATCACATCTGTCAAGTTCAAGGCTATCTAAAATATATCCTGACACTGAAGACATTTGTGTTAGATGCAGAGGTACACCCTGCCACTTGACCCATATGTTCATATCTTGTCCGAAACTTGATCATTACTGGAATTCCATCTTTAAAATCCTCTCAGAAATTTTAGGAGTCACTCTGGAACCATGCCCGATTACAGCTATATTTGGTGTTTCACCCATACACGTCCTTAACAACATCCAGGCAAATGCTGTGGCTTTTACCACTCTACTGGCTAGGCATAGAATTTTACTTAATTGGAAATCACCAGAATCCTCCCTTGTATCTGTTTGGTTGAAAGATTGTTTTTTTTTTAATTATAAAAAATTAAATTTACACTACATGGGGACACAAGTAGATTTTTCAAGCAATGGTGTTCTTTTATACAATATTTTACAGATTTACAAACCCTCCCATAATCTGAATTTTCTTTTTTAATTCTATAGGCCTAGCATGTACAGGACATAAATCTATATCAATTATTGGGCAATGTTAACCCCTTAACTAAGGGCCACTGTTCTCCAGATTTTGCCATATACCATCCTGTGGCTGTTATGTAACAACCCACCAATGCAATCTGCTTAAATTCATCTTTTGGTTTTTATTTATTTTTCATTGCTGTTGTTGTTGGGTTTTTTTTTGTGTGTGTTTGTTTTGGGTTTTTTTTGGGGGGGGGGGGGGGGGTCGGTGTTGTATGTGTATCTGTATATTTGTGTGATAGACTCACCTCTATCTTACACATGAGTTGTGATATTATTGTGAATTTGTTATCCTGTTATGTGAAGGGAAGGGGTGGTTGGGTGGGTGGGATTTTTTTTTTCCTCTTCTTTCTCTGATTTACATTATTGTACAAAATCTTTTCATAACTTGGGAAATCAATAAAAAATACCTTGTATAAGAAAAAGCTTGCTAGTATGATCGTCAACCACCAATTATTATTGCTGGTTTTTGTGTTGCCATTGTGATTTGTTTGTTATGCTTTCTTGTTGCCAATTTGAATTTGAATTTGTTTCTATGTTTAGCGGGTTGTTATGTTTTTGGATTTAGCTCTGTTTTTCTCTATTTTTTATTTGAATTTTTAAATTTAATTTTAATGAACTGTATTATCGCCCATAGGGGAAATTATCTTTCCACTCTGGCACACACAGTATATATACAGTATATACTGATGATATAGACACCATCACACAGTCCTAGTTTGTCCTACAGGATGATATGGAAAGAATATTTAAGTGTGACTAAACATTATGAACTTTTTCTCACTGGTGTATTTCAAGATATTTTGACTTTGTAGGTATTCATAATTTCTCTGGGCATTTAATGCTTTTTCCTAATGTTTTGCTTCTTTTATGTTTCCACAGTATTAACAAAGACTGGGAAAATCGCATGGGTGTCAGACTTGGAAAAGGGAAAAGGGTAGCGAGAAAACTTAAAGCACCTGAGAGTCAGCTAGACAGTATCTGGAAGGACAAGCAACCCCCTCCTACACTCCCTCATGGTGCAGGTTCAAATGTTGTAGGCAAACCAGGAGGACAGATGAGAGGATTGTCCAGTTCTTCCCTCAAAGAGAAGGACAAAATGGGACAGGATAAGTACGTAAACAGGCTGAAATTACTCATGTTCATCAGCCAAACTCAGCCTTCTGCCATGGTGTGGGGGAAGTCATGGAAGCAAAATAAACCTTTGCCATCACCAGAAGAGGGTGCTGCAGCTCCACCAGACTGGGGCAAGTGCTGGATGTTTGCTACTCACCAACCATACACGGAACCGGGCAAACCGTGGCTAAACGGGCCTAATTTGATGGATCCTCAGGGGCTTCATGTCTGGAACAAACCCGAGTACAGGTTGCTGGAATCACAAGAGCTGGATTTAATTCTTCCAACTCTGGAGTGGCAGATGTCATGGAGAAAATCAGATAAAAACAATGAGGGAAATACATCTTCTGAAAATAACGAGAGTGTCCACAACTCTGGATTGTTGACCTTGTTGATGGAGACTCAGCATTACAATGAAACTTTGTGGTCTTCAGACTGGAGTGATTCATGGAAATCCACCAAACCAGGCAGTCAGAAGGATAATTTTACAATTCCAGCTTCATCCTCAGCTAAAAAGCAAGATGAGGTTGGAAACAGGAACTCTACATGGGAAGAGTGTTGGAAGTTAGTCAACCACCTTGGCTGCAAAGAAATTAAGTCGCCTATAAATGAGCAAATTCTCGGTTCACAATGGGAACATTCATGGAGAGCTGCCACGAATGGTCACAGTGATACTCGTGATGATCATGGCCAGCAAAAAGAATCACATCTCCACAAAATCATTCTTCTGTCTCATGAACAGAAGCACAGGGATCAGTACCTACATCATTTGAATGAATTTATATCTTTCTCTGAGTGGAGCAAGGCATGGCAGGTGACCAAAAACAACTCTAAACCCAGTGAAGAAATAGAAAAACTGCTGAAGATGGAGAAGATGGCAAAGAGGCATGACTCACTATTAGAAGCAAACAAACCATCCGATGAACAAATGAAATATGATGTGATATATTCAAAGAGAGAATTCAATAAAATTAGCCTGCTACATAATAAACACCTGACAAAAGTGTTATTACCCTCAGAATGGAGGAACTCCTGGAAGACATTGAAACACAGAATGAGAATGGAAAGACGATTGAGATCTGATGCCTTTCAGCCTTTCAGAGAATCTGATAAAGGGGGAGATTTGAAGCCCACTCCCACGGTGTGGAAGAACTCATGGAAATTCACCTGCCAGCCATTACATCAGGAGCCAGAACAGTGGCAGCAGCGCTGGTTGACTACTCCACAAAACAGAGCAGAACGTGTAAGAGGCCAGAATCATTTTGCCCCTGTTGAACTCCCTAAAAATGGGCCTACTGGGGACCGGAGTTGGGGAGAATCGTGGAGGCTCCAAAGGATCCAGCGTCGATCACAACCAATGCAGGATAGAATGCAAACCAACCTTGAGCGATCAAATATGGCTCGTCATGGTCTTGATGGTTCCATATCGCACAGGTCAAACAGATATTCAGGTTACAGTCAATCGGTTTCTGACTGGCAGGAAGCCTGGATGGTCTCAGAAACTCAATTTCACCATGATAGGCCCTCTTTAACCCAGTGGAGGGAAGCCTGGAAGTGTTCATTTTTCAATATAGAGCAATGGTCTCATCAGCTGTGTGGAGAGAGTGTTTTTGGCGCACTTATGGAGATTCAATCTCAAAGAGAGATTACTTTGCAGAGAGCTAAATATAAATTGAGCCGAACTTTTGATGAACAAGTGTTTAGAAAAAGATATCCTGAGAAAGAGTGGGACGCTTCATGGAGAGGTGGCTCACTTTTCAACCATCAACAAAGTAATTACAGATCTCCAGGAAAATCTTGGAAAAGCGGCACAGCTCAGCAGGAACATGTCAGCGACAATGGGCATGGCTCTCCTTGGGGAATGTCATTCAGGATTGCCAATCCTATGCCCCAGGTGAATAAGCCCTGGGTGGAATGCTCCCCTAATTTAAGTCCCTATAGAGTTATGCAATCAAGGGGAAAGAAGATACAAAATAGCGTCATAGATAACTTCAGGATCACTCCTTCGATCTTCATGCTTTGGAAGAAGTCCCATCGCTTCCTACAGGAGGCCAATGCTAAAATCATAGACAAAACTAAAACTAAAAAACCTGTTGACCCTCGGGTGATTATAAGAAAAACACTTAAAATAAGACTATATTTGTATTCTAAAATTGAGCAAGAGAAAAAATCTGACAGGAAGTGGTCAGGATGCCACTTATTGGGCAAAACTCAACCACGGCCCAAGAAAGGCCTTGCTTCAGGCCAGAAGTTTAGGATGGAGGATGAAAACCAAGAGTTCTTCACAAAGTGGGCAGAATCTTGGAGATTCCAGCATAATAGTCTGAAAAAGCAGATGTCCATCAAGTCCCTTGCAGGATGGGAAGAATCATGGAAGTTCCTCCTTCCAATGTGTCAGCCAATGAATGGCCCCAAGTCCAAGTAAAAGGTGACCATAGTCAGCTTCTTCTGACTTTGATTAGCTGAGTCATTGAAAGGCTTCATATGAATCGATGTCAATAAATTCTGAAATATAAATAAAATGATTTGTTGTTCTATCTGCAGTTTTTCTTTTTCTAATCTCTTGAGAATTTACAAGGTTGTTGAATTTACAATTGTTGCATCCAACACTGGAGAGTTAACAAAAAGAACAATTAGAAGTCAGTTTGCATTTTGAAACTTAGTTTCCATTGATATATTTATAAATTAGGCACCTCCCTCTGAAGGTTCATTTTGGAGTGCTAATCCATCCCTCCATCCATTTTCTTTTAATGATTCATCTGCTGTAGCGGGTTGCGGAGAGCTGGAACCTATCCCAGCTGGCTTAGGGCATGAGGCGGGGGACACTCCAGGCATGATGCCAGTGCGCCGCAGAGCCACATAGAGATGCAGACAAACATGCTTGCACACAGTCACACCTACGGTCAATTTGGGACCGGTCAATTAACTTGAAGCTCATGTTTTTGGAGGTGGGTGGAAGCCGGAGAACCCGGAGAGAACCCATGCAGACATGGGGAGAACATGCAAACTCTGCACAGAGCAGGATGTGAACACAGAACCGCGTTGCTGTGCTGCGACAGCGCTAACCACTGTGCCACCGTGCCACCCTGTCCTGCTCATCAGAGATAAAATTAATGGCGTCCTGTCCTCCACCAACTCTAGTCTTTCTTTAAATCCCTTAGATTCAGAAAACACACAGTTGACTCCTCGTTCCCACAACTTCATTGTGTGACTCATCAACTTTATCACTCTGTAGTTTGCACAACTCTGCACATCTCCTTTGTTCTTAAAAATGAACATGAGTGCACCTTTCCCCCATTCCTTGGACATCTTCTCACCTACCCTCACCTACCCACCTACCCAGTACATTGCTGGCACCAGTTAATGCTTTTCCATCCCTATCCTTAATCACCCTAACCTGTTCCTTCCCATCTCGATCCCTCTGTCTGGCCAGCCTGTAAAGATATTTCTCTCCTTCTGAAGTGTCCAACCTGGCACACATGTCATCATATGCCTCTTGTTTGCCCTTTGCCACCTCCAATTCGGACATACTTCACATCTCAATGTATTCCCCTCTTCTCTCCTCGGTCCTCTCAGTGTCCAACCTCTTCTTCACTAGCCTCTTTCCTTTTATGCTTTCCTGTACTTTACAGTTCCACCTACTTGCCTCCTTTCCTAGCAGAAGATACCCCAAGTAGTCTCCTGCCTGTTTCTCTGATTGCCTTGGCTGTAATGTTCCAGTCTTCTGGGAGCCTCTCCTGTTCACCAATAACCGATCTCACCTAAAAGTTGTATGACACTCTTTCTTCCTTTCCTTCTGGTCAGGTTTCGTGAACCTGAGAAGTTAGAACTGAGAAGTTTGGGATTGCAGGTCCTTTGCTATCAACTACATAATGATTCGATAAAACACTAAATAAGATTTTTTTTCTTCTTTTTTTACTGAACCCACAAGGCTTCAAGAGACCCCAGCTGGAGTACTTCAGGGCTTGGACAAACAGGAAACTGGACTTTCAGCTTGTTACCACTATACTAACATAAATGTTTAGGATGAAGGAAATATCATTACTGTAGTTTGAATGTATTGTTGTCAGTACTGGTAATAATAATGATGGTACTGGATGGAAGGTCAGAGCAGTGGCAGGTACAGGCTGTCTGAGGAATTGCAGAGGGCAGGAGAAGGGTAAATTATGAGATGTGTTGTCTTATCAGGCCACCTTAGTGGCTAACTTTTCATATTTTATCTACTATAGAGGTATCTCAGTAGACACTTCCTGCTGGATGCACCAGAGGATCCAGCGAGTTTTTCAATATAATCAGATAGTTCTTCTTTTCCTTTTGGCTTTTCCCTTCAGGGGTCGCCACAGCGAATCAACTGCCTCCATCAAACCCTGTCTTCTGCATCCTCTTCTCTCAAATATGATCACATACTAATGTCAGTAAAGAAAACAACAACGACATAATTTGTAGTTACAGAATTCTTTTTCAATGTGATTGAAAGTGGTAGACCAGTGTACCAACGTAAACGCCCCTGGACCCATGACACTAAAATGGCCTCAAAGACAATAATAATAAAACAGAAGCACCCAAGTAACACAAAATAGGTCTTAAAACTTACAAAATCTGCAACATCTATTCACCAACTTTAATATTGTTAATGAATGCATTGCCAGATTATGTAATTGACATTCCTCTACTAGCAGCTTTTTTCAAAGACTGACAAGTTACCATCTAAGAGCATAATCAGATTGACCAGAAGTAGGAGTCTGCTACACTGATCACATCACACTGACACAGACAATATGACAAAATGATTGATTTTCAACTAAATTAAGACCGTCTAATGCCAATGGTAACAAAGATAAATGGTGGCAGCCTTCGGACTCTCAAAAACATTTCATTGTCTTTCTAAATGTCATGAAATCTCTTGTCTGGACATAAAAGCCCACGAAAACATTAAAATGCTGTGTCATTGGATGCTTCAGGATTCACTCAGACCGGTAAAAATAGTCATGAAGCAGCCTGCTCAGAGAGACCTGCCAGAGTGGCCTGAGGATCCTGTTTCATTCAAGGAGTCTAATGCCACCACAAGACCTCACAGAATCTCACCTTCCTCCATACTCCTTAATATCAAACTTGTCTTCACTGTTGTTGTTTTTCCAGAGGAAGAACTTATTGTCATTTATCACTAATGTTAATCATTTATCGTTTGAGCACTGTTTCATCAAATATTTTATATTTTGTGTAGTTGTCGTGCTGATATTATTATTCCTAGTTAATTCAAAAGTTGCTGGATTGATTAAGTCTTTATTTCTGACTGACAATACCTGTTTGTATATAGCCAAATATTTAAATTTTATCATGTTTTACCATGTGTAGTGATGACTACCCCGTACTATGGGCTCTAAGATGTCTGTTCTGTTTTCTGTTGCACATCATGTCCGTGTTATTAGATGATAAATTATGCACCGTTTTTTAAACCTAGTTTGAAACTAACCCTAACCAACCCCAAATTTACCCCAAAGGAATGGAAGATGTCATTTAGCAATGACTTTGTTGATCAGTGCTTTGGAGTTATGTCATGCTCAAATTGTTTGTTCATCTTCTGTACTGATGTTCAATATCTGCCCAAGTTCTGAATTATTTGAACTACTGTTTCATTCTGCTGAAATCTGACAGCCCTCACTGTACTGTATACCAGCCTCTGATTATTCTCACCGTGACTGGCGGCTCTTACTAGAGAGCTAGTTGAAACTCTGCCAACTTAACATATGCCACTGCTGTGTTTTAGTGAGCAAGAGGACTCCGGGCAGCGCTGAGCTCTGACTGACTCCATTCCTTATTGACGTTCCTCCAGCTGCCTTATGTTTTGTTACACCTGTTGAACAAATTAAGTTCACATACATAAGTATTTTCATTCAGTTCAAGTCGCATTTCACCATTTCATTGCAGTCGACTCTCCTCATGCTTACCCCCACACTAAATTTAGAGCTGCAGGACTGTATCCGTCAATGTGTGATGTAAAAATAGCAAGCAGAGGGAGGCCGGCTCAGATATATCTGGTAGACTAAGTGTACGCTGGTAAGAGCTAATAACAGAAAAACAAACAGAGCAGTAGACAGACAGACAGGTACTTCTGTGAAGATAAGAAACAAGTAAAGAGAAGGAGACAGGTTTTGTCTTAATGTGTACTATACTGGTTACCACTGGGGATACAAACAGACAGAAAGGCAGACGGTGAAAGAGACAGAGAGATATCAGGTAAGTCAGGATTGGTTTGCTGGTTTCTGTACATTCAGTGACACTGAACATCTGTTTGAATTACTCTGTTCTGAGTAAGAAAACTCTAGAATGACTATTTGGAACAGGCTAATTCAGGGTCATGTGACCCACAAAGGGAGTCAAAGATAACTTAAAGCTAATTTTACACATGACAGAGCTACTTCACCATGGTGTCATTAAATATAGTTGCATAAAGCCTTGGGCAGCAAATAAGTAATCAAAATCTCTCAAATAATCACAGGTTGACAGAGAAAACAAAACTTGAAAAACAAACAAAAAACAAACAAACTTTAATCTCAAACTAGAGTGAAACAAGTTCGTCAGTCATGGTAAACACTCTGAGGCTAGCGGCACAATTAGCTACTACTAGCACTGACATGACAGATTCACATCTGTCATGATATCAGTCCACTCTGGATTTAATCACATCCTCCTCTATTTGACAAAAGCCCCGAATGGAGAGTTCCCAAAACCTTTCTTCACTTCCTCTTATGACATCACTAACTAGCTAGCTCTTATTTGTGGTTTGATGAAGAGTATTGTCATCAAATTCACTCTTGATGCTTTAGAAGCTACACAAAATACATCTTATGCAAGATGCAAATTGCCTTCCATAATTAACGCTCCTATTACTAAACGGGTAAAAAAAATTTTTTTAAAAATTCCATCAGTTAACTAATTTCTGTGTTATTTTTTGAGGCTGTCAAATTTCTTTAAAAATAAAAAACAAACCCTTATTTGCACTAAAAATGCATACTTATGAGGAATGTAAGAGTTACTAATCATTACTGATGGATAGAGCTGAAGTTAGATTATCTATCAAGACCAATATAAACAATATTAAGGGGAAAAAATGTTTCTATGTTTACCACATGCTCCATCATACAGAGTATATATTTGACAAGAAAATGTTTAATTTTCCTACAAGAACTCTACTGAATATCTTTGGGTGCAATGGTTGTGGTTATTATGCATGGAGATGAATCTCATTCTGTAAATGCTGTTATATTTCATGGAACCACGCAGTGGAGGATTATGGGAACATAATCATCGAGGCTTTTGATTTCATCTAAAGGTTTTCATCACATATACTAATCGTTAGCCGCATCTGTTTGTATGTCTACTGTGTTCTATCCACATAAAATGACATTGCACGTATGTTACACTCATACAAGCCTTTGCATTTTAAAAGCTGATACAAAAGTCTTTGGGTCTGGTGAAGACAAGGTGGTCCTAAGCTATATCCCCTTGACAAGAAGGATATTGAAGCTTTTTCAGAAAATAAGTTTGTTTTCAGAGTTATTTAATTAGATTTTGTCAAATTAACTTGGTATGATGAATTGCTAATGTGTATCTAGGATTAAAGCTAAAGATTTAAGTTTCATGTCTCTCTGTCTCATGAGGGGAAGTCCAGTCTGTGCTTGGATAAGCTTAGCATACCCCCGAAAGAAATGGTTAGGTAGTGCCACTAAAACTGTTTCTTAATCACTGTTATTTAATCAGCTGTTAAGTAGAGATGTCTCCATGTGCAGTGACTTGATGAAAAGAGACCTGAAGTCATTTCCTAATTTTAAACCTTCGTTCTTTGGAGCATCAGTCTTATTTATCAACAGAGACAGTTGTAAATCCCCAAGTCCACCCTCTAGACAGACAGGGATTAAAGTCTGACCTTTGTTTCAACCTTGATCTCCATATAAAGATTCTATGGCTGACCAATTCAACCCACCAAATATACATGACATCAACATCTCTGTTTATCTCATCAAAGTCATGTTATTTTTGCTTACTAAAGCATCCCAGAGAGGGATGTGCTTTAGTTATGCATTCATGGCATTTATTCCTCAATGTTCAGTAAAGCTCTAAATATTGACAAAAATTATAATGTAAATAATGAGAATGTAAATAATGAGCAAGGTTTGGACAACTAATTTTGTAAATTAATGAATAAAATAATACATTTGCCTTTGGGTCATAGCAGTTTTCATAATTCATAAAAGTGATTAATTTAAACTTGCAAGATATATCATTGCAAATTCATATTTGCGATGTAAATTACACAAAATCCACTGACTGGCCTTTGAGGAAAATAACAACTAATGTACAGAAAAGTTAAGCCTTGTAGTTTTGTGGTGGTGTGTTCGTGTCTTTATGAAATCTCTGGAAGTTCAAGATCCTGCTGATTGACAGCATATCTAAGGGACCTGATATGCTGTCAGACAGGCTGAAAGGACACACAGGTATAAGGAGGAGGAGGATCTGAGGGAGCGGGAGGGAGTGGTAACATGAAGAAGGTCAGACAGATATGGGGGGGGCGAGGTTGTGGATGGTTTTGAAAGATAGGAGGAGAATTTTGAAATGATTTGGAACTGGACCGGAAGCCAGTGAAGCTGTTGGAAGGACAGGAATGATGTGGTGAATCACAGGGGGTTGGAGTTATGATGCGGGCAGCTTAATTCTGGACCAGCTGTGTTTGTGAAGGGATTTGTGAGGGAGCCCAAAGAAAAGGGAATTGCAGTAGTCGAGACGAGAAGTGATCAGACTGTGGACAAAAATGGCAGCAGTGTGGGGTGTGAGGAACGGGTGGAGATGTTATGATGTTATGTAGGTGGAAGTAGGGAAGTAGGCAGACCTGGTGATGTTGCTGATGTGTGACTGGAAGGATAATGTGCTGTCAAGGATGACGCACAGACTCTTAACCTGGGGAGAAGGTGAAACGGTGGAATCATCGATAATGAGAGAAAAGCGGTCCGTTTTGGAAATAGTGGATTTGGTGCCAATGAGGAGAACCTCGGGATGTTGCTGTTTAATTTAAGAAAGTTTTGGGTGAACCAGATTTTTATTTCAGCAATGCAATCAGTAAGAAGGTGGGTGGAAGAGTGGGCGAGGGTTTAGTATTGAGGTAGAGTTGGGTATCATCAGCATAACAGTGGAAATGAATGTTGAATTTACTAAATATATTTCCGAGGGGAAGGAGGTATATGATGAAAAGAAGGGGCCCCTGGACAGAACCCTGGGACACGTCTGAAGTGACAGGGGTGGGGGAGGATTTAATGGACTTGAGTTGGATGAACTGAGTGCGGCCAGAAAGGTAAGATGAGAACCAGGCTTACGGAGTGTGGGTGATGCCAATAGAAGATAGTCTGTTGAGGAGGGTGGAATGACAGATGTATCGAAGGGTGTACCCCGGCCAAGCAGGACGAGGATGGTCAGGAATCCAGAATCAGCTGTCATGGTGAATCATTGGTGATTTTGTTGAGGGCAGTTTCAGTGTTGTAGAGTGGGCAGAAACCAGACTGAAACTGTTCATACAAGTTATTATGTTACAGGTGAGAATGAAGTTGGGAGCCAACTGTTTTTTCAAGGATTTTGGACATGAAGGGTAGATTGGAAATGGGATGGAAGTTGTTGAAGTCAGAGAGGTTGGCACGAGGCTTTTTCATTATTGGGGTGATGGCAGCAGTTTTGAACGAGGGACAGTTCCAGTGGTGAGAGAACAGTGACTTTGAGTTTCCCTTATTGGTGGTGATTATGCTGGTAAAGTATTGGGTGGATTGGTTGAGGATTTCTGGGGGGTACAAGGAATGGATACTTGAGGTGAGTGTGGCAAGGTTTATGTTCTTTATGTTCCGAAATGAAATGAGATGCGGTATTTTAGAAGAGGAGAAGGTGAGTTTTACAGTAAATGAGAGAAGAAAGTGGTCAATTATGGGGAATTCATCGGCTGTTAGGTCAAGAGGAGTGACACCAGAGCAGAATAGGTCCAGAATGTGTCCTTTGGAGTGTGTGGGGATAGTGGTATGTTGCCGACATCCAAAACTCTCCAAACAGGTCGTGAAGTCTTTGATAAGAGGAAGATCGTTTTTTTTCCATGTGGATTTTGAAATCACCCGGCAGTATTATGTTTGGTGAGAGAGAGGATAGATGGGTGAGGAAAGCAGCAAAGTCACTTAAAAAGTCACAGTTCGGTTTAGGGGGGCGGTAGAACATGACAATGATGGTTGGAGTGGGACCAGACAACTCACATTCCAACGACCTGAAGGCTTTCCACTTCTTGAGGTAAATGATCGCAAGACCTCCTTCCCGACCGAATCCACAGGGTCGACAGATGTGAACAAACCCACTAAGAGTGGATTCGATGAGTTGAGAGAAGTCGATGGGCTGCTGCCATGTCTCGGTTAAACAAAGTGGGTCTAGTTTACAGTCGGCGAACAGGTCCGGGATAAGTTGTCCGTTGCAGGTGAAGTGTTTGCTTTGTTTCAGCACCTGACATACAGTAACAACACGTCATCAATGATGAGGCGTTACCGGGTGACACATGAGAATGAAGCCAGTGGTGCTGCCGTGACGAGGTATCCACATTCCGACTTTCATCTCACAACATAGACCTTGTTTTTTTTTCCAGTGGCCCTAAACATCTGATGTATTTCTCACACACACATACACATATGTGTATATTTTTATTACATAGACATGCATGAACATGTAATCTGTATCTCTTATTGCTTTATTGAACCCTGCAAGGATCAATAATCATAAACCAACTTCCTATAATAAATGGCTACAATATAACAAGCAAGGATTAATACGTTGAATTAAATTCTGTTTTATTCAGAAAATATATGCAATACAGGAAACGTCAAAGCGCTGTTTTCTGGACTCATCAATCATTGTGTGGCTGCAGTACAGACACCCTGCCAGCAGAGGGCGCCCACATTCACAATGAATGGGGCGCTGAGTAATGAAACAGTTTTTGGCACAAATGTCACAAACGGTTCAAAGCCCCATGGGGGCCATTCAGACATCATTATCAAAGGGTTCTACAAGTACAACGCTGTGGAAAAGACACTTAATGTCATGAGTGACATGCTTGTTGATGGTCCGTTAATCTGTCCCGCAGGAAACACGATGCTGTCCAAGAAGGAGGAGCGAAGAACGTTCAGCAATGGGCCGCTGAGGGACAAGTGGGAGAAGAGAGCTCAGAGCATGGAAGACCAGTGCAAACAGGAAGCTGAGTGGAAGGAGAAAAGTTCCCTCAAACTGTGAGCATATGGACTTTCAGAGAGTATCACATAGTTGCTCTTCTGCCAGTAACCAAATCTACCCCCCATTCATAAAAATGACCTTTGTGCATAGTACTAATTGCAAGTCAAGTATCCTGAGCTGCAGTGCAGTGTCTTACTAGTTTGCAACTTTCACTTACACCACAGGGTTTTTACCTTGATTCAACCGAACAGCTCAGACATTGACTGGACAAGAAGTCCATCCCCATTCATGTACATATGTTAATTAACTAACCCTGCCATATGTGTTTGATGAATAGATGCCACTGTTGATTCACGGCATCAAAGTCATCTTAAACATCAAATTATTATCTGTGGAGCAATCTTTAAAAAAAAAAGACTAGGAAACCAGGACCTCTGTAAAAGCTTCATAATGATTAGAGAATTAGATTAGATTATGGTTAGAGAAGAGAAACATGCAGAACCAGGACTGGATTGAAAACCTTACTTGAAGTCAAAAGTCCTTTTCAGATCCTGCATTTCCAATATGAAAAGTGTCCACACAAGCATCTTGGTTAGCAGTTAGCATTGTTTTTGAATCAGAGTTGCATGGTGACTTTTTTTTTTACATTGGTGTAAACTTAAAACAACACTTTTACAGTAAATATCTTGAAGGTAATACCAATATGTAGCTACAGTCACCCTAAAAATGAGTTAATGAGCAGTCAGTAAGCTCCCGAATGCCTCTTCGATTTGAGCTACATACCACAGACCAGCTACTTGTTCTTTTTACAGAAAAGTCCATTGCATTTCCATGGTAATGTATGTACAATTAAAAACAATTCCCACAAAGCGCTTTCAAAGCAGAGACATTTACGTTCCATTGTCAGAAAATTGTTTTTACCCAAATGCTTCAAAACTAATCCAAGATTAATGGTGTGAAACTGAGTTTTTACCATGTTTACATGCCTTCAACTATCAAAAGTAATTACTAACTATGAAAAAGCCACAAATCTCAGTTTTCTGCTGAGTTTTACCGTTTGTAAGCCAAAATTATTGCCTGTACCTGTCGGAGCAAAGTTTCTCAGTGCCTTTCTTTGCCTTTTGAATCTGCAGATCTGACTCAAAGTGGAATTATCACTGGTCGATTGTTCCTAAAGGAGAGTACCACCAGATCACTGCAAATGAAGCAGAAAAACAGAAGCCGAAAATCAAATTTAAAATTGTCCCCCCTGCTCCCAAACCTAAAGCAGAGCCTCCTCCTCCTCCACCTCCCAAGAAACCACCGTCACCAAAAATTCGCAGGGAAAAACGCAAAGTTGAGGTAGATGTGTTCCGGCTGTGCTGGAAAGATTCCTGGATGAGCCTGAAGCCTCCAAAGTATCTTTTCCTGAAGACCAAAGAGTTGACAACCAGAATCCTTGGGTTCACAAACATAGAGATGTCTGACAAGAGCAAGTCCAAACCAATGGTCTGTGGATCTGAGGACGCATGGGTGTCTCCCGATGCTAACTGGAGTCTTTCCTGGAAGCAGGTACAATAGTAGAAGAAGAGGAAGAGGAAAAGAAAAGTACTTCAATAATCCCCTTGGGAAATTTAGTTTTTCCACTCATGGTCTATATATTTCACACGCGTATATACTGTATTTCACACAAGGGTGAGAGGTAAAACAACAGATAGCTCCTTCTTCGTGCGCCCCAATGAACAATTTGTTCTTCCATGGGTTTTTTTAAATTAATTTTCAAGTTATGAAAAGAGTTATACAGTACAATACAGATGTAAATCAGTCTGAAAAAATTCCCACCCACCCATCCACCTGCTCATTCCCCCTCCCTTTACATAAGAGGCTCCCAAAGAAATCATGGTAACAAATCAAATGCAAGATAAGGTGAGCCTATCACACAAACATTCTGTAAAAGGACACACACAACAAAAACTAAAAAACAAAACAATTCAAACAAAAAAATAAATTTAAGCAGAAAATTAAATTAAAGAATAACAAGAGAGTGATGGACAGATCATTGGTGGTTACATAACAGCCACAGGATTGTATACTTGTTACAAATGGCAAAACCAGAGGTGTTTAATTGAAGAGTTAACATTGCCCTCTAATTGATAGACAGATATATGTTCTGTACATGTTGGGCATAGGATTAAAAAAGAAAATCAGATCATGTGAGTGTTTCTAAAACTATAAAATATTGTATAAAAGATCACCACTGCTTACTCGTGTTCCCACGTAGAGTGAATTAGATTTTTTCTAATTAAAAAAAAAAAACAGGATCACACGAGGCATAGATAAGAGGGGGTTGTACTGATTTATAATCAAATAAAATTCTGCACCTAGCCAGTAGAAAGGTAAAGGCCACAGCATTTGTCTGGGTGTTGCTAAGGACGTGTATGGGTGAAACAACAAATATGGCTGTAAATGGGCATGGTTCCACAGTGAGTCCTAAAATTTATGAGAGGATTTTAGAGATGGAATTCCGAATTACAAAATAATCACATTGACACAAAAACCAAAAGAGATTAACGTAAAGAGGATTTTCAATAGTACTGTGTGTTTTCTGAGCAAAGAAACATCTAACCTTTTAACATTTATCAAACTAAAAAAAACAGACAAGATTAAGAAAAAAACCAATTATCCGTTCTCCACAATCATCTCTTCTAC